>NW_008246068.1:798178-800184 GCF_000281045.1 Saprolegnia diclina VS20
ATTGCGTCTTGCCTAGCATTGGCACTTGAATGTAGTCTGACTATGCAGCCTCGACAGCTTAACTCAAATTGCTCGTTGATAACACCCGAAACCTCCTGACCAAGATACACGGAGGCCCAAGCGGTCTCTGCGCTCATCCGGAGTTGCTGCCTTGCGGGAAAAGCCGTCGTACGTGATTGGCTCGCGACGTTTCCCGAACCGTCGCGCCCTTTGGAAAAGGCGCCCAAGAGCCGTCGCGCGCGGGATTGGCCCCGAATATTTGATGTCGCCTCTGATTGGTGCCAAAGTTTTGCACCCGATCCAAGCCCGAGCACGGAACAGGGCGTCAGTATTCAACTACTGCACTCGAGCTCACCCTCGCAGTACCATCTTGTTTCGCGATGAAGGTGTTTGTCCTTGGCTTGGCGGCCGCAACGGTTGCCACGGGCCAGCAGTACAACGGAGCCGCCACGTACGGCCAGCAGCCTGCGTACGGCAAGTACCAGCCTCCATCGGAGCCTGCGTACAAGAATCAGCCCGCCAACAACCAAGCTGGATACGGCAAGCAGCCCAGCTACGGGAACAAAGGCGGCTACGCAAAGCCCAGCTACGGCGATAACGACGGCTACGACGGCGGCTACGACGGCGGCTACGACGGCGGCTACAACGGCGCCTACAACAAGCCCGCTACTGGATACAAGAAGCAGCCCGACGCTGGCTACGGCTATGACAACCGCTACAAGCAGCCTAGCCAAGGTTATAACAAGCAGCCGAGCACTGGTTACGGCAAGGACAACGGCTACGGCAACAACAACGGCTACGGCAACGACAACGGCTATGGCGACTACGACCCGACGCCGATCTCGGACGAAGACCGCTTCCACCGGTTCTACGACAACCTTAAGATCTGCAAGGCCGAGAACGCGCTCGAGAGCTGCATCATCTCGTCGGCGTCGCGCGCCGACTGCATGAGCGCCGCGCGCATCAAGCAGTGCACGTCGTCGTTCATCACGGGTCTCTGCTCCGACTTGGCGACGACAACGACCAAGTCGTACGACAACGGCTACGTCAAATGCTCGGCAGACACGTGCACGGACGCGGCGCTGGCCGACTCGCTCCTCGTGTACAACAAGCTGCTCCGCGACGTCAACACGGCGCTGGACGTCACCCCTCAGTTTGACCAGTGGTCGTTCACGACCATCAAACTGGCGCTCGCGAGCACGCGCAACCACGCCGACTGCGTCATCAAGGGGTTCCTCAGCTACCTCGACGGGTGTGCGACGTCGTCCGTGCTACCCAAGCGCGACCTCGTGTGCCTCGACAAGGCGCTCAACAACGGCAAGTGCGAGTGGGGTCTCGAGACCGCGGACGGCTGGAACCTTGCGCAGTTCCTCAAGACGTACGGCCAGCTAGCGTTCAACACCGTCGTGACGTCGATGCAGCACCGATTCGGTGTCTCGAACGAGCGTGGCATCGACAAGGCGATCACCGACGTCCTCCTCAGCGTCATGGAGCAGTCGACGCAGTTCGTCCAGACAGTCAACACCGAGTATGATTTTACAAACCAAGTGACGTCGGTCGACGTCTGCGCCGTGACGCTGCCCGAGTACCAGTTGGACGCGAAAGACGGTACTGACATCAGCACGGTGCTCTTCCACTTTGCCAAGACCGAGCAAGACGCATACAACACGCACGAGTACGGCGAGACGGTCTATGGCGAATCCCCGGACGACGGCACGGCCAAGGTCAACTTGTACGACAAGTGCACGCAGTTCTTTGCGGATACAAAGAAGGACTTTGTCGAAGGCAAGGGCAAGGACTGGACGTGCGTGCCCGGTTTCTCAAGTCCGATGCGCATCAACGACGACGGCGACGTCGAGTGCATGGCGACCGACGGCAAAAACTGCAACTGGGGCGGTGAAGACTGCAATGCCAAGATCACAAACAAGGTCGACGCAGCCTTGAAGCCATTGGCGTGCGGCGCCGACCACGAGGCTGTGTATGGCTTCACGGGGTACCTCGACACG
>NW_008246068.1:800958-806000 GCF_000281045.1 Saprolegnia diclina VS20
ACTACGCCACGACGCCCGAGACGACGGCGCCCGTCTACCAGAACGTCGACAACGTCTACTCCAACCACCGCCAGTACTCGAGCTACATGGCGGCGAGTCCGGCGTACGTCGATGTCTGCGACTCGCTCCGCGTCAGCTGGGACATTGCGACGGTCGTGCCGATCGTGAGCACCAAGTGCTTTCCGCAATCGTGCGTCCTCGCGCAGCTCTCGCAGTGCATGGACATTCCCGAGCCGACGTACACGGCGATCGGGTACGACTATGTCGCGCAGCCCTCCGACGGCTACAGCGGATACCGCCCGTCCAGCTACCAGCGCCCGTCCAGCTACGCCACGTACAACCAGTACTCGCGGGCGACCTTGGGCTTGGAAGGCTCGTCGTTGGCACTGCTCTCTGCGATCGGCTTTGTCGCCGGCATCGTTGTCGTCGCGGTCGCCCAAGTGGTGCTCAAGGCCCGCAACGCGCGCGACGATGCGAAGGGGTACCGCCTTGTCTAAGCAAATGCGTGAGACCCTCTATCAGTAACTCTATCATGAATGGTCAAATTGTCTATGCATAACTCGTACGCGGAACTTTGAATCCATTGGATCAGAAACGGTTATGGTACCTTACCCGCGGCCACAAGCATAGGTCGAGTACAGAAGAGCAGGACGAGCCTCCGCGCCGCCGCCTGCGCAGCCACGGCCCGGCGAGTGAATGAAGAATGAGAAATTGCCAGTCCCTGGTATCGAAGTGTTTGCAATAACGAAGATAACGCGAAATACGTTCATATATGTATGGTTCAAGGTATGATGTTGACGAATCACCCTGACCCTCGTCAGGTCCTCGAATTGGCCACCACATTTGAAATCTCGTCTAGTGTCCTACTATAGTGTCGTCGTTGTTGAAATGCGTCTTACGAATTTTATGGATTAACTATCCAAGTGTAGTGCAAGGTGGTACTCTGCGTTCAGACAGACGGTCAAGGAGCTGCAGTTAGGCTCAAGCACGATCATGTAGCTTGAACGATTGATAAGTAGAAAGTGTCGCGGGTTCGACCCATGGCAATGTGCGCTGGCGGCCATCGACGAATGCCTGGTGTACGTGGCGACCGCCGCGCCGCCTTTTCTGAAACCGCGCTGCCTATGTGGCCGTCCGTTTCACTCTGGTTAGCATGTCCTTTCTACGGTGCATCGCCATGGCCATGTGCTGGCTGCTGGCCCTCCTCGCTACCACATCAGCGCAGAATGCTCCGACTCAAGCCAACGAGTTCATTGTACGCTGTCAGAGCTATCTGTGTGGTCTTGTTATGACGGTTGCGCTCTATAGTATGGCAAGGTGCGGACCGATGGCATCGAGTATGCCTCCTTTGACGGTGCGTGCTTTGTGTCAACGGTCTCGAATTCAAAGGTGTGCCTCGATCTAGTGCGCCCCGGCACAGCGCAGGTCGTGCTGACGTTTGCGCGCAGTGACCTCCACGGTCGCGTGCCCCCCGTGCTCTTGCTCAAGCACGGTGGTCTCCCGACAACCACGGATTACGACGTTCGCTTCAATGGCACGTCCGAGTCGTACTGGCTCACGCAGACGATCCCCGACCTTCGGGTACGTCCACACATACGATGGAAATATGTTTACATTCGAGGTAGCTCGGTCGCTATTTTATTGCTGTCTGGGGGGGCGCCCTTGAGAGCTCGATCATGGACTTTGGCATCGGGCCGACTATCAATGTATGGTACCACATGGTTCTGCAATTCCAAGGGTGTCTCGACACGACCCACCTCGGTACGAGAGCCTAGCTCTTTGGCAGATACTATGTACCAAGTTGTTTAGGGTCCGAGTGCGCCTATTTTGCGTGGCCCCTCGTGGCGTTTGCGCCAGAGGAGACAAGCACTGTCGTCAACGCCGCGCAAGCTGCGAGCAGTGCCATGCCAAGTGCCTCTGGGTGCTTTGACCCGAATCAGTTTATCGCGTTGTATGCTCTCGCACTCTCGCCCGAGGCATCGTTCGCCATTGACGTACGATCGAAACCAGCTGTTTTGGAACATATGCGTTGACATAGATATCACTCTCCAAGGCCCCGGGGACTCCCCAGTCATTCTTCTACGCACTCTACCACGACCGTGCCAACCCGTTGGACGCGTCCACGGCTGCATTTATGAGCGGCCAAGGCGCCCTCGGACGCCGCACCTACCGCATGAACGTTCTCTCGCCCCCCGAAGGGTTGAACCATCACTAAAAACTGGTATGTCATCAACGTGATAGGGTGTGGTACCTATTACTTTACCTCGACACCCCCGACATGACACTGTGCTCCAACTCTCGGGGCACCAAGTTCAACGTCACGTACACAGTCCAGGTATCGCTTATGCAAGGACAGGCCTTCGACAACATACCATTTCGTGAGAAGGGCTGTAGTGCTTCCTTGACGACAGTGAACGACTGCAACACTGACTGGATCCAGCTCGACGAAATCATTTTCAACCCTACGCGGTCCCTCAGCGTTGTCGACCGATGGTACATGGCAAGCAACCCTATGGTCAACGTGTCAGTCACGACGTCGACCTACGGCTTGGTACGCGCACGCACTCCTGACGCACCTTCGAAATAGTGTATATCTAGGGCTACACCATGCAACTCATACCTGATATGGCGGGAACGAACCTCGGTTTTCACGTGATTGTGCCGGCAGCCTTCCCCGTCGCGTCGCTTGTCATGCTCATCGGCATCGACGAGTACCCGTCCGAGGCGCGCTACGCCTATCGCTTGGATGGCGCGCGAGCAGCTGTGACAAGCGGGGTGTCATCGAGTGTCAGCAGCGCGTTCACGAGCCAGAGCACTCTAGTACAAGATGAGGTAGCGGCAGTCCATTTGAATGGATCGGCTGTCACGCTCTCGTGGCCGCCCCTGCGCTTCCCACCTATCGGAACGTGGTACATTGCGGTCCAAACCACACAGTCAACGTACGGAGAAGAACTGATTTACTGGTGGTAGAAGTCTATGCCTAGATCGTGGATACAAGGTCTCGTGATCCAAGCCCAAGGCTGCAGTGACAATATGTGCGGGGACTCTGGCTATTGCGTGGCCAAGGCGACGTACCAGGGCCTCGCGTACTCGCGCTGTGTCTGCGAGTACGGTCATGCTGGGCCGTTCTGCGATCAAGTTGTCATCATTGAAGAGCAGTGGCACGGCTGGTTCCTCGTCATCACCAACGTTGCCATCGTCCCGACGACCGTTGCTGCGATTCGGCGCCACCTTCACGGTACACTGCGTATAAGAATTGTAGCCTGGGTGAGAACTGTGTGCTGTAGTGGAAGCGGTGCTGTTCGGGTCACTTGGTATCGCGTCCAGTCTGTACCACGCGTGCGACCTCAACTGGTTTTGCGCCCTGCCCTTTTCAACGTTAATGGTACACTCCCAACTCTTTAGCGTTTGGCATCAAAGTGCCGCGTAGAGCCTCGACTTTGGCCTCTCGTTCAACAGCATTTTACTGTGCGTCTTTCACCTCTCTGGCGTGAGCTCCCGCGCCAAGGTCTATTTGTATCCTAGCTTCCCAAGCTCATGAGTAATCGTTCTGCTTAGGCAATGGCGCAAGTGGTCGGTATTGTCATGCTAATTGTCCTCCTCGCCATCAACCCCACCGCGTCCATCAACCTCGTATTTGTCGGCTGCCTTGGTGCTGGTCAGCTCCTTGTCGCGTGGACGGGCTATGTACGTTCGAAAATTTGTACATTCATGGCTCATCCACGACAACTCTAGTTTGTAATTGCAGCCTACCGAACGCGCTGGCGCGTCTCGTTCTACACGTAAGAACAAGCTGCATGCGAAATCTCAAATCTTGCACAGAATCGGCAAGCTCTTTGTCTTCCACAGCGACAACTTTAATCTCAAGATGGTCGGTCTCGGACTCATTCTCTGGCTCGGCGCATTGCTCTGCTGGTTCTTCAATTCATCGCCGTCCTACTGGCTGGTACATCGACCATAACATCTGGGTCGCATTGACTCTAGTACGTAGCTTCACTCGCTCTGGCATCTATTTGCCATGTCGGCGGCCGGTGCCTTTATCGTCGCCAAACGGGCCGATACATATCGCATCATTGACAGCAACGGCGCCGACCTTTTGCGCGCGCTGCCGGAAGCCAAGTCGTCGATGCGCAACGTGCTGGTCGCACCATTGCCCACAGTACAATTCGAGTCGCTCAAGGAAACCAGCGGGTCTTCTGTCGTCGTCGTTGACCCGTAGCGTACCATCTTTATAAAAACTCTTTCGTCATCAAAGGGGCTTCTGAACTGCAAGCATTTAGCTCAGGAAGTGGCTGTAGCGACGATGGGACCTTGGGCAATATCAATGGTCCTGGCACGAGTCGATTCACACATCAAGCACCCATGTTGACAAGAGGAGGTCCTATCTCCTTCTACTAGTAGATTACTATCATATGGGATTCAGGGACTTCAAATCTTTTTAGACTTTAGAAGAAAGCGTCTTGGTCTACCGTCAGGAACGTTTGGATGCATAGACAAATTAACCATTCATGATAGAGTTACTGATAGAGGGGCTCACGCAATTGCTTAGACAAGGCGGTACCCCTTCGCATCGTCGCGCACGTTGCGGGCCTGAAGCACCACTTGGGCGACCGCGACGACAACAATGCCGGCGACAAAGCCCAGCGAAGACAACAACGCCAACCACGACCAGACCAACCAAAAGAGCGCCCGCGAGTACTGGTTGTACGTGGCGTAGCTGGACGGGCGCTGGTAGCTGGACGGGCGGTACCCGCTGTAGCCGTCGGAGGGCTGCGCGACATAGTCGTACCCGATCGCCGTGTACGTCGGCTCGGGAATGTCCATGCACTGCGAGAGCTGCGCGAGGACGCACGACTGCGGAAAGCACTTGGTGCTCACGATCGGCACGACCGTCGCAATGTCCCAGCTGACGCGGAGCGAGTCGCACACATCGACATACGCCGGACTCGCCGCCATGTAGCTCGAGTACTGGCGGTGGTTGGAGTAGACGTTGTCGACGTTCTGGTAGACGGGCGCCGTCGTCTCGGGCGTCGTGGCGTAGT
>NW_008246068.1:806754-902305 GCF_000281045.1 Saprolegnia diclina VS20
CGTGTCGAGGTACCCCGTGAAGCCATACACAGCCTCGTGGTCGGCGCCGCACGCCAATGGCTTCAAGGCTGCGTCGACCTTGTTTGTGATCTTGGCATTGCAGTCTTCACCGCCCCAGTTGCAGTTTTTGCCGTCGGTCGCCATGCACTCGACGTCGCCGTCGTCGTTGATGCGCATCGGACTTGAGAAACCGGGCACGCACGTCCAGTCCGTGCCCTTGCCTTCGACAAAGTCCTTCTTCGTATCCGCAAAGAACTGCGTGCACTTGTCGTACAAGTTGACCTTGGCCGTGCCCTCGTCCGGGGAGTCGCCATAGACCGTCTCGCCGTACGCGTGCGTGTTGTATGCGTCTTGCTCGGTCTTGGCAAAGTGGAAGAGCACCGTGCTGATGTCAGTACCGTCTTTCGCGTCCAACTGGTACTCGGGCAGCGTCACGGCGCAGACGTCGACCGACGTCACTTGGTTTGTAAAATCATACTCGGTGTTGACCGTCTCGACGAACTGCGTCGACTGCTCCATGACGCTGAGGAGGACGTCGGTGATCGCCTTGTCGATGCCACGCTCGTTCGAGACACCGAATCGGTGCTGCATCGACGACACGACGCTGTTGAACGCCAGCTGGCCATACGTCTTGAGGAACTGCGCAAGGTTCCACCCGTCCGCGGTCTCGAGACCCCACTCGCACTTGCCGTTGTTGAGCGCCTTGTCGAGGCACACGAGGTCGCGCTTGGGTAGCACGGACGACGTCGCACACCCGTCGAGGTAGCTCAGGAACCCCTTGATGACGCAGTCGGCGTGGTTGCGCGTGCTCGCGAGCGCCAGTTTGATGGTCGTGAACGACCACTGGTCAAACTGAGGGGTGACGTCCAGCGCCGTGTTGACGTCGCGGAGCAGCTTGTTGTACACGAGGAGCGAGTCGGCCAGCGCCGCGTCCGTGCACGTGTCCGCCGAGCACTTGACGTAGCCGTTGTCGTACGACTTGGTCGTTGTCGTCTCCAAGTCGGAGCAGAGACCCGTGATGAACGACGACGTGCACTGCTTGATGCGCGCCGCACTCATGCAGTCGGCGCGCGACGCCGACGAGATGATGCAGCTCTCGAGCGCGTTCTCGGCCTTGCAGATCTTGAGGTTGTCGTAGAACCGGTGGAAGCGGTCTTCGTCCGAGATCGGCGCCAGGTCGTAGTCGCCATAGCCGTTGTTGTTGCCGTAGCCGTTGTTGTTGCCATAGCCGTTGTCCTTGCCGTAACCAGTGCTCGGCTGCTTGTTATAACCTTGGCTAGGCTGCTTGTAGCGGTTGTCATAGCCGTAGCCAGCGTCGGGCTGCTTCTTGTATCCAGTAGCGGGCTTGTTGTAGGCGCCGTTGTAGCCGCCGTCGTAGCCGCCGTCGTAGCCGCCGTCGTAGCCGTCGTTATCGCCGTAGCTGGGCTTTGCGTAGCCGCCTTTGTTCCCGTAGCTGGGCTGCTTGCCGTATCCAGCTTGGTTGTTGGCGGGCTGATTCTTGTACGCAGGCTCCGATGGAGGCTGGTACTGACCGTAAGTGGCGTCTTCTTCAGCGGAGAGCAGCGTGGCTGCAACGATGACTGCCGTATCTACAGAAGTCTCGCTGACCTGGGGCTCAGACGCGCCAACCGCCTTGTAGTCAGCCGGAGCGTCGTCGGGCTTCACAACCGGGGCGCTGTAGGACTCGTCCTTGGCCGGCGCACCAGCATTCGGCTTCGGCTCGGCCGGGGCACCATAGGACTCGACCTTGGCCGGAGCATAAGCATCTGGCTTTTGCTCGGCCGGCTTGGGCTCGGCTGGCTTGTACTTGGGCTCAGCTGGCTTGGGCTTGTGCTCAGCCGGCTTGTACTTGGGTTCAGCTGGCTTCGGCTTGTGCTCGGCCGGCTTGTACTTGGGCTCGGCTGGCTTTTGCTCGTGCTCGGCTGGCTTGTGCTCGTGCTCGGCTGGCTCATGCTCGTGCTCGTGCTCGTGCTCGTGCTCGTGCTCGTGCTCGTGCTCGGCGGGCTTCGGCTTGTCGGCGTATCCTTTTGGCTTGATGTCTTTTTGCTTGGGCTTCGTCGTCGCCGCGTAGCCGCCCGAGACCTTTGGCGCCTCGTCGTGCGCGACGTTTGAGTAGGTTCCACTGGTGGCGGGCTTGGTGTCTTCCTGGGGCTTGTTGTAGACACCAGCGGCGACCGCGGGGGCTGTCTCCAGCTGCTCAGCAGCAGCCAAGGCAGCCAAGAAGAGTAGAGCGACCTTCATCGAGTGGAAGGGCCAATTGAGAACTGAGATCCTTCCCGCGCTCCAAAACTGAAAAGTCGCGGCGGTTTCACAAACTTTCGCAGCCAATCACACGGCAGATGGAAAAACTTTGTAGCCAATCACCGCCGAGTTGGTTTCGCCGAAGATTAGCTCAACGGTCGCAGGTTTCCGTCTCGCCCAACGAATTGCTCCGTGAGGTGTCGTATTGCTTGAGCCAAGAGTCGTTTATTAAGATGCTTGCTTCAACGAGGAAGAGCACCAACAAGTACTAGGACGCGGTTAAGTGCAGTGGCCACCTCACCAGTCGAAGCGTCGTGTTTCAAACATGTTTTATACATGTTTTAAACACCGGTTTCCTGCGGTTGTGACCGATTTGGAGGGTCCGGGTACCTTATTTTAACGAGCCCTTGATATTCTACTTGTTTTATGTATAGTGAGGTCGTGCAATAAAATAGAGGGACCCCCGCTACGCGTGAACGCCATGGAAGGTGCAGTCCTGTAGCAACGAAAATGGTGTGGAGGTCGTCGTACCTGCTAGAGCGGGCCAAGGCGCCGGCACCCACCGACGTCGGCGCGGGTCCGTCCAAGGCGACGCCGAGCAACGTGCGCAAGCTGCTGCGGCTGCTCTGGCAGGAGTGGCCGACGCTCTGTGCGGGTATCGCGGGCTTGTCGGTCTCGTCGCTGACCAATCTGCTCTTCCCCAAGGTGCTGGGCACGGCGCTGGACGTGGCGTGCGGTCGTCCAGCCCCGCGCAACATGTCGACCAAGGCCTTTCTCCTCAGCGTGCTCTCGATCTTCCTCACGGGCGCGTCGGCGTCGTTCGTGCGTGTCTACTGCCTCGGGTCGGTCGCCGAGACCACGACCAAGCGGCTCCGCGATCGCTTGTACAAAGCGCTCCTGCGCCAAGACCTCCTCTTCTTCTCGAGCGCCGAGCGCACCGAGCTCGTGCACCGCCTGACAAAGGAGTGCCAGGTCGCGGCCGACTCGGCGGTCTCGCTCCTCGCCGAAGGCTACCGGTCGCTCAACTCGTCCATTGGCGCATCGGTCATGCTCTTCCGCCTCTCGCCCAAGCTCACGCTTGTCGCTCTCGCGACGTTGCCGTGCCTCGGTATCTCGGCCATGAGCTTCAAGCTCTTTATGAACCGCCTCAGCAAGCAGTACGAGGCGGCCCTCGCGTCGCTGCGCGCGTCGACAGACGAGAAGCTCGCCGGCATTGCAGCCGTCAAGCTCTCCACGCAAGAAGACGCCGAGCGCACCCGCTTCGAGGCCGAGACAGCGCTCGTTGCGGCCACCGCGCGCAAGTACCACGCCGCTGAAGGCTTCTTCATGGGTGGCCTCTCACTCTCGGTGAACGCGTCGCTCTCGAGCGTGCTCTGGGTCGGCGGCTCGATCGTCGCCGCCGGCGACCTCACGACCGGCGGGCTCACGTCCTTCCTTCTCTACTCTGGCTTTATGTGCCTCGGGTTTTCCCAGCTCTCGACGCTAATGACCAAGGTGCGGACAACCAACGAGTCGACAGCCGCGCTCTTCGACCTCATTGATACTGACGGTGTCGCTGTCACTGCCGCTCGCAAGATGCCGCTTCTCGGCGGCCCGATCGTCTTTGACCACGTCTCGTTCCAGTACCCGTCGCGGCCCGAGGCGCCGGTGTTGACGAGCTGCAGCTGGACGATTCCGCACGGGTCGATGGTCGCGCTTGTCGGTGCGAGCGGCGTCGGCAAGTCGACGATCGCCGGGCTCCTCACCAAGCTCCTCACGCCAACGTCCGGTGTCCTCTCGATCAACGGCGTCGCGCTCGCCGAGATCGACACGACGTACTTGCGCCAGCGCATCGGCATGGTCCGCCAGGTCGTCGACAATGTTTCCATCCTGTGCTCCTCATGCTGATGGGATACTTGTTGTAGGAACCGGCTCTGTTTTCGATGACGATCCGTCAAAACATCCAGTTTGGCTCTGCTGCGGCAACGTTTGCCGATGTTGTGAGCGCAGCGCAAGCCGCCCACGCCCACGACTTTATCGTCGCGCTGCCGGACGGCTACGACACGATGGTGACGCCGACGTCGCTCTCGGGCGGCCAGAAGCAGCGCCTCGCCCTCGCCCGCGCCTTGGTCAAGCGGCCGCAGCTGCTCGTGCTCGACGAAGCCACGGCGGCGCTCGACGGCCACAGCGAACACGCCGTCCAGTCGACGCTCCGCAAGCTCGACAACATCACGGTCATTGTGATTGCGCACCGCCTCTCGACGATCCAGACGTGCGACTCGATCGCGGTGCTTGAAGGGGGCGCCATTGTCGAGACGGGCACGTTCACCGAGCTCCAGCGCGACGGCACGGCCTTCAGCGCCCTCGTGGCGTCGCAAGCGATCCAAGACTCGGCGTAATTTGGCCAAGTCGAAGCCGTATTTTGGCTTGAATTCTAGTGTTGGCCTATGCTGGAACGATAACCCTAGTCCCCATTTGGCGACTTGAGAGTACAAGACAATATTGTATACAGCAACAGACTCAACCCTAAACCTTGGCTGCAACGCATCGGCTCTGGGAACGGCGGTGTCGTTCATGATGCCGGTGTCATCCGGATACATTAAAATCCGGATACGCACAATAACTGGAAGGACGATGCTGCGCCAAGCCACCACCGCACGCTGGCTGCCTGCCACCGGAAGCCGCCTGCACCGCGCGTTGCACCGCATGGCGCCGCTACACATTGCGTCCGAGGCTCCAAGTAGCGCGCCGACGGCCAAGCCGCCAGCGTCGCCCGAGAACATCCGGGCCACGATCAGCAAGCACGTGGCGACGATCAAGAAACAGGCGGGGCTCACGCCGGCGTTCTGGGGCAACGTGTCGACGACGTTGGCCAAGTGCCGGACGCCCGAGCAGTTGGCCGCGACGGCGCCGCTCCGGTCGCTGCCGATGGCGTGGCACTCGTCGACACCGGCCGTGCAACACGAGATCGTGCGCATCTTGCTGGCGACGCAGAACGTAGAGACGGCGATGGCGCTCGTCGAGAGTGCGCCCGAGTACCCGCTGCACAACCGCAACGTCGCGCGCTTGCTCGGCGCGTGCGTGCGGCACCGCAACCTCGCGTCCGCAGGGTTTGCGCTCTACGAGCGGTTGCTCGCCCAAGGCACCGTGCCCAGCCTTCCCGTCTACCACGCCGTGCTCCTTCTGGCGTTGAAAGCCAACGACCCGACCCGATTCCACGACGTGCTCACGCACATGGAGACCGTTGGCGTGCCTCTGGATGCCATGTGCCATGGCCTTGCCGTGCGCATGGACTGCCGCCAACGCCGCTTCGAGTCGGCCCTGGACCGGTACCGGCTCATGCAGCGCGACCAAATGCACCTCAACGTCATCGTGCTCAACGAGCTCCTCGACGGGCTCTGCGAAGCAGGTACGTACACTGACGCACTCGAGGTCTTCGAGTCGGCGGTCGCCAAAGTTGCCAAGCGAGGGTGGAACCAAAAGCCGGATGCGAAAGTGAATTTGAGTCCGGAAGCCAAGGCGAAAGCCGAGCACGACGACAAGCGGCCGGTGAACGAGGTGACGTACAACATCATGATGAAGCTCTGCGGCCGCCAGCAGCGCCTCGACGAAGTCTTCAAGTGGTACGAAGACATGAAGGCGAAGGGCATTGCGCCATCGACGACGACCATCAACACGCTCATGCACGCCGTGTACCACGGCAAGTACCGCAGCGTCGACTCGGAGAAAGTGTACGCCGCGCTCGCGACCGTCGGTGTCGTTGGCGCCGGCACGCTCTTCGTCTCGGACCTCTCGGAGGCGACGGCGTCGGTCGCGATCACGGCCAGCGTCCTCATGTCGCTCGGTCTCGGGATCTACATGAACCCGTTTGGCGTTCAAAAGTCCATTTACCCGAACGAGACGACGGCCAAGGAGCCCGTGCCGGCTGCGATGCTGCGGCGCCTCGACGAAGAAGAGCACATTGGACGACTTGTCTACCTCTGGCACGAACTTCTCGGGTACGGCCTCCGTCCCGACGACGCCACGTATGACATTTTTGTCCGCACGAGCGTCCGGAAGCGCCACCCGGACATTGCGGTGGCGACGCTTCTCGACGCCAACAACCCGAATTCGTTTACGGCCCGGCGGGCGGTCGAGAAGGATGCCTTTGTGCTGCCACTGCCGCTCGAAACAACGATCCGGCTGCTGCAGTCGCTCGTGAGCCAGAATCTGCTGCCGCAAGTCGACGACGTGATTGCGCTTGCGTACACGTCGCGCGGGTTGACGAGCATCACGTCGACGTCGCCGGGCCGGCTCACGCGGTTTCGACTGGTGCCGTTCGGGGCGCCCAAGGTGACGGCGCTCGTGCTGAGCCGCTTGCTGCGACTCTGGCTCGACGAACACTACCCAAAGGACAAGCTCCACGCGCGCATTCATGATACCGTGGCATTCGATGTCATCCAGTGCCACACGGTGCTCGACTACCTCGACACGATCGACCCGGAGATCCGCGCATCCTTTGCGTTTGAAGAAGTCCAAGTCGCCGGCAACGGCAACGGCGTCCTCCACTTCAACCGCGCGCGTCTGCAAAAATACATTGTCAATTTGGCCTAAGACACAGGTCTACATACAAGTATATCATGTATAGATCAGACGAGTTGTCCACACGTTTGCATAAGCTTGTGTATAGGACAGCGTCGATGCTCGCATGTCGTGCCATGGTGGCTGCTTAAGGTTTGGCACAGGTGAGCCAATACTGCGGGGGGGCGGGGGGGTGAAACCGTCATTCAGGGAGCATGCAAGGGGGGGCGCAAACCGTCCAAGTGAGTTGTCGCTTCCGCGGTGGCAACGACGATGCAAGTGCCGTCGGCCTCGAGTTTCCCGGCCCGACCACAGTTGTGCTCCCGAGTATGAAGGGCACGCAGTTCTCCTTTGACCGCGTCTTTCCTCCCGAGACGACTCAAGACACCATTTTTGAACACATTGGCGCCCCCGTGATCGACGAGCTCTTGAGCGGCTACAATTGCACGATCCTCGCCTATGGCCAGACAGGTCTTACTGGAGAATATGATGACGGTGCCGCGTCACTACACACTGCGCTAGGAAGCGGCAAGACGCACACGATCCTCGGGTCCAAGACTGAAAAAGGCATCCTTCCGCGCCTCGTCCAGCGAACGTTTGAGGCAATCGCCGCGCGGCCAAATGGTTGGTTCTAATGCACGCGGGGTTCGTGAGACGTAGTTGTCTAGACGCCACGACAGAGGTGTCGACCGGTCTCTTTGAAGTGTACCAAGAAAAAATTCAGGACCTTCTCAACCCGTCCAACGCCCACCTGCGCATCCGCGAAGACAAGTTGTCCATTTAAAAAAATACGATTAATGGGTGTGCTGTAGAGAGCGAGGCATTTGGGTGCAAGGCGCGGCCGACATCGTGGTCTCCGACCCGCCGTCGGCGCTTCGACTCGTTCAAAAAGGGCTTGCGGGCCGCTCGATGGGGGCACACTTGATGAACGCCGAGTCGAGTCGCAGCCACTGCATCTTTATGCTCACCGTCACCCAACGCTTTTCATCCGGTCTCAAGCAAACAGGTACCAGAGCTCTCCTCTCAACATCGTGGAATGGACGCTGTAGGCAAGCTCTATCTCGTGGACCTTGCGGGCTCCGAGATGGTGCGCAAGACCGCTGCATCAGGCAAGCGCCTCGACGAAGCCAAGCACATCAACAAGGTTATACAATTGCAAGTGGTATCTGGTGTGAACAGAGACTTGCGTAGTCGCTCACTGCGCTTGGGCTCGTCATCAACGCCCTTACGGACGGACGGTCCAA
Organism: Saprolegnia diclina VS20; assembly: GCF_000281045.1. NCBI lineage: Eukaryota > Oomycota > Saprolegniomycetes > Saprolegniales > Saprolegniaceae > Saprolegnia > Saprolegnia diclina. Next base: position 814,779 of record NW_008246068.1, read on the forward strand.
GCACATTCCATACCGGGATAGCAAACTCACGCGGCTACTTCAGGTATATCCAACTTGTCATAACGCTAGGAATAGTGTACAGACACCTGCGTAGAACTCGCTCGGGGGCAATGCAAAGACACACTTAATCCTAACCTGTTCGAGTAGTGCGACAAATTTGGTGTGTCTCTTATATAGAGGAAGGACTATATATGTAAACTAGGAAGAGACGCTCTCGACGATTCGATTTGGCGCGCGGGCGCAGCACGTGACCAACTCGCCACAAGTCAATACCGAGCGAACCATCTCCGAGTATAAGCAATTGCTACAAACCCTCGAACTCAAAGTGTGCGTCTCCAGCTTTCAGTCTATGGAAGAAGAGACAACTTGTCCACTAGTGCCGCGCTGTCGGTCTACGTTGCCTCACTCGAGAGCAAGACGACTGTGTGTCCGCGCTGCAGCTGCTCCAACTCCGCGACAAACCCGCCGCCAATGGCGCGCGCCACCAGCGACACCAACCTCCGATCGACGTGCCATGTCTGTGGCAGCAGCGACCCCGAGCTCGTGCTCTGCGACGGCAACTGCGGGCGCTTCTGGCACCCGTCTTGCCTTCCGTCGGCCAGCAACAACCCACTCGAATGCATCTGCCCCGACTGCGCCGACGACGCATACAGTCTGCAGGACGAGCTCTCGGCGCTCAAACGGGCGCTGCAGACCATCAAAGCCGATCGCGATGAGCTCGAAGAGCGCGCCAGTGTCCAAAAGCAAGTGCTTGACGTCGCCGACCACCACAATAGCTCGCTTCACCGGTACACACTCTGTACAAACTGTACCATTTGTCACCAACAGCACTGTATTCGCAGCGCGCTGGAGGAACGCGTCGTCGGCCAAGAGCTCCGCATTCAAGTGCTTTCCAACCAGCTCGAAGCCGCGAGTTTGCAGTACGCATCTGCCCAGAGAGACATGGATGCGCTGCGTACTTCGGTGACCAAGTCGTCCGAGGTCCACCAGAGAAATGCCGACGCGGCGCAAGCGGAAATCGACATTGTACGGCGGTCACTGGTCTTGGCGGAGAAGGAAAATGCTGCGCTCAAGGACCAAGCCCACGACCTTGCCCTCCGCGCGGCCCGTAGATACCAACACCTTCTCTGTAACAGCAGGACGCCTTCTCATGGAAGGTTTCGTCGTAGAGTCGGAGAAGCGGGCGCGCGAGTGCCAAGACCAGCTCGACGCCTGTCGACTGCTCTTGGTCCAACGGGACGACGAGGCGGCGCGCCGGCACTCGGTGTCGACGTCGCCCATCAAGGTCGCGCTCTCGCCCGGCAAAATCCGGCCAGCGACCGCGATCGATATTCTCAACGACGCTCGCCTGTCGCTCCAATCCCGCGGCAACATTCAGCAGTGGTGGTCCGGCAGCGACGGTCCCCCCGAACACGCCTGGGAGCCCAAAACCAACAACGTAGCAGAAGACAGCGGTACTCTCAATGAAAGCACCCTTGATGCACGACTCACCGAGCGGCTTAGGCTCGGGCGATGGTCCAGCACGGCCGTTCAAAGCGCGGCTCGTCGGGCTGCTCACGTCGCTCCAAGAAGAGACCGATGCGTTCAAGGATCTGGGCGACAAAATTGCCGAGCAGGCCAAGCCCAAGCTTCGAAAAGGGCGACATCGAAGCCGACTACCAGCGATGGACGACCCGCCCCTCGGCGAGGCCGTGCTGTATTAGCTCCACCGACCGGAATTGGACTTTTTTCTAATTGGAGACCAGCCACGATTCAACGTTGAACAAGGGTACATGACTGTACATATATCCTAGCTAAAACGCGGCGCGCAAGATACTATGTCGCCGTGGCGTAGCAGGGGCCACGGTCGGCGCAAAGACAACGTGGCGACTGCCGTCATTGTCCTTTGTCGTAATCATTTTGCGCGGCTTGCCGCAGAGCACGCGCTTCTTCATATCTTCGCGCGCGGCGTTGACGCGGTTCTTGAAGGAGGCACCAGTCGTGTAGCGCAAGTAGAGGTCCCCCGTGTGCGGAATCCGTCCTTGGACCCAGCTCAGCGGCAGCTCCCAGCCAAATTGGTCGTTGAAGCGCTCGTCGACCCAGTTTTCGCCCGGCTCAATGTCGCCGAGCTGCGCCAGCATCGATGTGACTTGATATTCTTCCCAGACGCTCAAGTTCAAGTGGTATTCCTACAGTTGTGCGGGTTTGTATCAATGTATCAACTACATATGTGCGTACCATTTCGGCAAACATGGGGTTCCACAAGTTGAGCCAGCCAATGCGGTGAATCGCCTCGCCGACATTCTCGCGTGTCCAGTCGGCCGCCAATGCAACGAGCAAGTCGTCGAGATCGAGCACGCGGTTGAGGAGCATGGCCACAATCTCGACTTGTCCGAACGCCACGTCATGAAAGCAATGGGCGAGGCGCACCAACTGGGCCGAATGAATGCCAAACGCAGCGTCGGAAAACGTTTGTCGAACCGCTAAAAGACCATCATTCCGTCTTGAAACATTGAAACATTGCAAGTACCGAGCTTGCGGTGCTCAAAGCCCGTGTCGGTATGGGGCGCGTGGACCACGGGCGCCACGGAGGTCGGTCTGGCTACGATCACCGCCTTCTTGCCATGTCGCTTGAGAGGAGCCGGTGGCTTCTCGACGGCGACCGGAGTCGATGCGAGTGCCGTGACGCTGACACAGAGTTGATCCAGCATCTACATTCTGTTCATTCCACTGGATGCGACCACCAAGGGACACTACGTCATCGGGAATTGCGTCGCTGCCACGTGGGATCCGCGTCGTGAGCACAAAATCAAATGCAAACGTGCCACTCGACGGCAGGCCATGGGCGCGGGAAACACTGTACGGGGCGCCATCCAGCGTTTCATTGCGAAAACATTCCCAGTTGCCTAGTCCCATAAAAATATAACTCGTAAAGTAGTTGGTGGTGGCATCGACTGCGTACCGTTCTGGCTCGTGTTGAGGCTGGCGGTCTTCTTGTTCTCGAGGCGGTCGTCGGCCGAGAGACGCACGAGCGTCGACGCCAAGCGCTTGTCGACGGGCGCGGCCAAGTCGAGCGCGTAGCGTCCATTGGGAAGCCGCGAGTCGAAGAAGAGAAGTTTCCCAGCCCGTTCCTTCAGCACTGACTGGTGCCGAAGCCGTCGCGTGCGGTTGAAAAGGACTGCGGTGTCGGCGACCCGCTGCAATAGTCTAACATGCTTATCATCCATGCGTCTACAATACAAAACTCGAGGCGTACAGGGGGGCGACGTGGGCGTGGGCCGCCTCGGCCGTCATGGACCCGAGGAGGTACTGCGCTTGGGACGCTGTGATGTAGTGGTCGTGTAAGAAATGCTGGATGTACTTGGCACGGTCCGAGTCAAACTCGAGCTCTGAGAAGGCTTGCCAAAACACGCTGACCGCATCTGCGTAAACCACTGTCGACTACAAATCGAACGCATTGGCAATAATGTACCGGGGGCAATCTCGGTCACATGCGGCACCTGCGGCTTGTACGTAAACTCAAACCGCAGCCGGCCGTGCAGAGGGAGACGCCACGGCGTCCGTGTGCCGTCCAGCGCCAGCAGCTTCTGGACCGTCTCGGTGCCGTAGCTGCTACTGGTTGCTCGCTCAGCGCGGCCAAATACGAGCTTGGTGCTGCCCGATGTGGTGTAGGGCGGTAGTTGGTACTGCACATCGCGCCACGACGCCGCCGACGGGTATAAATTCAAGAGCCAGAGGTACTCGAACCCGCGCCAGAACGAGTCGGCATCGTCCAGATCCACCTCGACGTGGCCTATATGGACAAGAATCGTCCACAGTATAGCAGCCAACCATCCAAGCTACATTGTACCCAGCTGCACGGGCGCGAAGCGCGCCGGCTCAGTATGCAGGCCGCAGTCGTCGTACTGCACAGTGCGGCCTTGGGTCATCGAGAGCGGGTCGCTGTACGCGCGAAAGATGGCGCGAAGGCCTTCCGTACCAATCGGGTTTTGCGCAATGCAGAGAATCTCGAGCGTCGTCGAGTCGGCCCACGCGCGGACAAGACTTAACGCACTCAGTGCGCCCAGCGAGTTGCCCGTGAGGTCCAGCGTGTGCAGCGTCTTGTTGTGACGCAGCGAGAGCGCGATCGCACTGGCCCCGCCGCCGCTGCCAAAGCCGTTCCACGCCGCTCGCAGGGTTTGCAGCGTCGTGTTGACCGCGAGGGCGTGGGCGAGCGCCGTGCCCGTCTTGGCGCGAAGGCAGTTCCACGACAGGTCAAGCAGCGTTAGGTGGCCGTTCGCACAGAGCATGGCCCGCAGTGCGTCGCCGCACGCATCGTCGAGCTTGTTTTTGCTCACATCTACCGCCGTGAGGCTGCGACTGCGCCCGAGGACGGCGCCAAGCGTCGTTAGCCCTTCGATCGAGAGCCTACACATCGCATTCACCATATTGTGAGAAAAATGAGAGATAATGAGAGATGATAAAAGACATCAAGACGACAGATTACCCGCAATCGGAGAGGACGAGCGTTTGGAGAACGTGATGGGCGTCGAGGAAGTCACTCAGCGCCGCCACCGTCGCCTGCTTGACTTCGTTGTTGGACAAGTTGAGCGTCAAGAGGCGTGTAAAGTCCGAGCTCTTCACCACGTTGGCGACGGCGACATCCGTGAGACGGTTCTCACGGACGACTAGCGTCTGGAGCTTGGGAATCGACGCGAGGCTAGACCCGGCATTTTTAAATATGATTAACGTTAGATAATCATTTTGGAGTCGTACCAGCTCGAGAGGGCTTCGATTGGTCGGTTACCAGCGCCGTAGTACGACAAGTCGATCGCGCACGCCTCGCGCTTTGGGATGATGAACGGCTCCGGCACCAAGTGCTTCTGCAGGCACGTGCGAATGTAGTCGTCCGCGCACTTGATATTGTCGTCCGTGATGTGTTCCTAGTTGTCATCGTGACATAGTGTACATTGTACGAGCCGCCTACCGAATCAGCGTCGACTTTGGTCGTACTTGCGGTGCGCGGCGCGGCGGGAGCTGTAGAGGACATGTTGACCTTGCGCAGGCGCGCCATAAAGTGCTGCTTGCCGCCCTACAACACGTTATGCGAGAGGCGATGCAAGCAATATTGTACCCAGCCGTAGTTGTGCTGCACATCCTTGATGCTCCAGCCGGTGGTGGATGAGTTGTCTACGAGCCGAGGATCCTCATGCTGGATACAGTGTAGCGCAAGATAACTACGGTCCGACGCCTTGGGGGGCACGAACGAGGCGACGGTGGCCAACTTCTTCTCGTCGTCGGCCCGAGGCGTACTCGGTCGGCCTTCCAAATCCAATGGCGGATCCACAAACAAATGTTGAAAGGCCTAGAGACTTTCAGAAGAATACACCGAAGTGCGCTCTACCATGATAGCCAACTCGGTCTCGGTGCGCGGCAGCGTGCGTGTGATCATGTTCTTCTTGGACGATGCCTGATGGACCAATGGGGGGCGCGATGGCTGCCGCGGTGTCGTGGGCTGCCGAGGCGTCCTACGCACTCTTAGTTCAAGATTTACTTTCTATGTGTACCCGCGCGGTGTTGCGGGGGCTGTCGTCGCGCGCACGGCGGGAACTCTGCTCTTCAGGTGCACGTCAACTTCGGCAAGAACGCTCGTTACTGTGAGCGTCGGTAAGGCCGGGTCGAACGGCTGCGAGCGTCGCTTCACGCGGGTGGCGTGAAGAACCACCGAGGGACTCGTCGCCTTGCGGTGCGACGGCCGCGCCATGGTTGGATTCGCAAGCTGTTCGTGTCACTGTCTATTTTAGGGCTATAGACAGGCATCACGGGCACCAGCTTGGATAGATAGATAGATAGATAGATAGATAGATAGATAGATAGATAGATAGATAGATAGATAGATAGATAGATAGATAGATAGATAGATAGTAGGGGTAGGGCATGTAAGTGTCGAGGGGGCGACGCTACGCGAATACTAGCCTGCACCGCTATGCTAGACATTCCTTTGATCCAACGACAATGGTATTGTTCTATCGAGTATCGTAGTATTTGAAATGTACAATAGCTTACACAGACGACTGGACCAGAACGACGTTCTTGTCTACAAAAGCGAGGTTGTCGATGGCCGCGGGGCGGGTCGTCGAGGATGGGGGCCGATGTGGGGGTGCTGGTGGTTGTTGCGCTCTGGCTCCAAGACGTACGCTGTCGTGTGCGTCACATCGTACGGCTCGCCGGGCCCGAGGATGCCGTCGTCGACGAACTCGTGGCTCGACGCGCGCCCAAACGTAGTACGGAACGGGCCCCCCACCCACTTGAGTTTGCTTTTCTGCATATGACAATAAGAACTTAGTGTATCCACGATCGAACGCACCTCGTCGTCAATGACTTGCTGCTCGTACGAGCCGCGGTACGGTCCGTCGTTGACCACCGAGTAGAAGCCGCCTTGGGTTGCATCGCGAAGCCGCAATTTTTCAAACTTGGCGTGGGCGCAGTATGGTTTTTTGGCTTCTTGATCGACGAGCCGACGCACCGGCAGCGTGAACGTGGGGGCTTGCGTCGCACCGGTTTTGGGGGGTGACTAGTCATTAACAAAAACAAGAATTGACGACAAACACAAGAGATGTATGTACGCACTTGGTTGGACGGTCGTTGCGGCGCCGCATGGGTGTGGGATAGCGCCGAGCGCAGACGTCGAGCGTAAACAGGTCTACGCAGGGCGAAGGTTTGCAGAAGCCCTGCACCGTGAGACGCACGGTTGAGTCGTCGGGGCCGCCGAGCGTGGCCGTAGCTTGGCCGTCGAGACAGCCACGGACTTGCATTTCTTGGGCGACGTACGACCTTTTGCGGTCTGATCCAGACTCATGGCAGGCAGCACTACACGTCGGTACATGTATGCTCCACACGGTGTCGAAGCGCGTACCGCTCGTGCTCTTGAACGGGCCCGTGGGCATGTTGGCGTCGGTCGGTACAGCGCCTGTGATCGATGCGACATACGTGCGGTCCACATGTTCGTGGACGCGGATCATGTCGAACTTTGCTTTGACATAATTCGCCAAAATCGTGCTACACATCGAGATACGCGATATACAAAACTGTAAAATGTCGTACCACGTAGCAGGGTACGCTTTGGCGACTGTAAAGTGAGCGCAGAGCGCATTGCCAAACTCGATGAGGAGTGGGCCCCGCTGGCTGTCGAGAAACACCTTGTAGCTAAGGAGATCGCATGTCAACTCCGACCAGACACTTGTTGATGGACCGGTTGCCGCTGGTGTGCGTGATTGTCTCATCGAGATCCCACTTGCTCGGACAATTGACGACGAATTGCGCCAGCTCGAGACCCTGGAGGTACACGTGGGCGCGCTGTTCGATGCGGCCGCAGCATTGCACGTCGGCGAGTTTCGAGACCAGCGCCTACATCGCAAGTTGATAAGACAACTTGTGTGCTCTCCACGAAAAAGAGAAGCGTGTCGTACAGAGCTTGCATGGTTGTTGGGCTTGCGGGTGCCCGCACGGGCAGAGCTCGGCCGCGCGCCGTACGGGCGGTCCCGATCGCTCGTGTGCATGACAAGCCCCGTGTTGCCTGTTCATATTCCATTCCGAGAGCTCTAAGCTTGTTCAACCGTACCCTTGGGCTCCCACGTATTGTGACGGACGTTGTAGCTAAAGTAATCGCCCGTCTCGCTGTCGAGCAGCACAATGTGCGAGTTGATGTCTACCCCATGCACTCAATTGTCTAAAGTGTAGAGAGATCAATGTTTGGTACCGTTTTTGGGGGGCGGCGCGCTCGGCACGGCCCGGAGGGGGCAGCCGCGGCCGTGTCCGTTCACCGCTTGCAAGAGCTCGCCGCCCGTCGAGCAAAGGTACGCGAGGATCGCGGCGCTAAAGCCCGCACCAAAGAAGCACTTGCCCGTCATCATGCACATCTTGAGCAGCGTGCAGAGCTACTCCCACCAGAGGTTAGTGTTCAATATTGTCCTAAAATTCGATCGCCAACTACCTTGCGCAACGGCGGGGCCCACGGCGGCATGGTCACGTCGCCATCAACAAACACAAAGTCGAGCTGGTCAAAGCGTGTGATGGATTCCGGATCCGCAGTCACCGAGTGCACTTCGTAAACGAACGCATCGAGCTCACTCCGGTGTCTCTCCTAGCTCACACACGTCTTATTGACTAAGAAATCCAAGCACACGTACGAGAATGAGCGGCGCGATCACGTCGTGCACGTGCAGTGTGGTCAACGCCGCCTCGACGGCCGCTTTGAACTGGACGTACTTGGCGGGCGGGTCGTCTCGGGATGCGTATCCGTTCACGAGCAGCACCCGCATCGAGGCTCGATTAGACTATAATTAGCAAGAAATAATGTTTCCCTTGATTATTCGCATAATGGCGGCGTACCCGTCGTGGCCCGAGGACCTCTTTGGTACGCCCGTCGATTGCACTGCGCCGCTGCAAAGCGTCGGCAAGCAGCGACCGCCGCCGCCAACGCTCCGGCCTGTCGTGCAAGACGTTGGCGACCAGCGCCGGCTATGGCAAGGGCAGCCGCACCTGAGCGACAGCCAGCGCGAAATTCTGGTACGATGGACAATACGACAATGTGTGCATCTGTGCACCATGCGTAGACGCAACCGCGCACCTGCGCATTTCAAATCGTGTGCAAGCAAGCCAAGGCGACGCGCAAGTGCTACCACTGCACCAAGTCGACTTGATGTTTATCGTAATGGCTTAAACGATCCCGACTAGGTTTGACCCGACCAAGACCGGGCTCTACTGCGATGCGTGCTTTGACGCCCGTCACCCGCCCGTGCGCATGGACCATTCGTGGAGCCTGCTTGACGACGATGGTATCTCAGTGATCCGCGAGCAAGAGACATATGACGCTGTAGAGCTAGACGAAGAGAAGCAGTGGCTGGCCCACCTCGCGCGGTACAATACCTTGGATGAAACCTGCCATATGCAAATCGTAGGCACAAGATGGCACAGGACTACAAGGAGCTCGAGCTGCTGCTTGGCCACACCACGTCCTTCCTCGCATCGTCGACGCAACAAACCCGCAACAACAACCGCGACGAACACGTCGAGAGAGCGTTCAAGGACATGAAGGCGATCGACCACAACATTCGGTACAGCTATACCAAAGGCGACGCCGAGCCAGCTACTATATTAGGGAACTCATGCACGATGTGGAGACGCAGCTCCGCGTGCGCAACTTGCCACAAGCCATCGCTGTGCGCAAAATCCAGGATATGTGGAAGGTCCGGAAGGCGCGGAACCGCCTCAAGCTCATGATCCAAAGCATCTACGCCGAGATGGTCGACCCCAGTTCCGGACAAGTGTACGCCAACGCTACGATCCCACTACGTTCTTATGAACCGTAGATACTACCTCAACAAGCGCACCCACCAAGTCCGGTGGGATAAGCCCAAAGCGCTGCAAAGCACGAGTGTTCCCAAGCGCAAGCGAAGGCTATGCGAGGCCGACGCCGCTCTGTACATTCAGCGCGCGTTTCGATCGATGCGCGCTCGAAAGGCCGTGCGGCGGCTCTTGCGCCGCGTCTACGTCAAGCTCCAAGACCCGGCGACCGGTACAGTTCCTTTGTGTCTCATGGTGTGGCAACATGACACAGGCATCTTTTACTACTACAACAAGCACACCAAGACAACGTCGTGGACGAAACCTAAGCTCTTGGGCAGTGAAGAGTACGACGCGCCGCGCCGCCGGCCCTTGACGCCAAATGAAGCTGCCGCTATGATTCAGCGCATGCTGCGGTGCGCGGTCGCTCGGCGCCACCTGCGACGGCTCCTCTCGCGCGTCTACCAAAAGATTTACGAGCCAAGTCTCGGACGACACTACTACTTCAACGTCAAGACCAAGCTCGTCACGTGGACAAAGCCGCGGTGCATCGACGACGCCGAGCTCCTCACGCCCCGGTCGTTTGCGCAGCTCGCGGCCGACGAAGACGCGGCGGCGCGCCTCCAGCGACTGACGCGCATACGGGCCTTCTCGCTCGAGGATGCGGCGTCGTACGTGCAACGCCGGATTCGGGTCCACCAAGCACGTGCCCGCCTGCGCAAGATGGCTCAAGACGCCTACGTTGCCATTTTCGATCCGACTTCGGGCGGCTACTTCTACCACAATACGAGGACTGGCGTCGTCTCGTGGAGCCGCCCAGCCATTCTCGGCAGAGACCCTGGTCCTTTTTAAACTAAACGTATTGTTCAGTTCTACTTGGATGTTTAGTTTGTCTCTAGTCGCAAGGACATGACGAACCGACTTCCATTTCCGAATTTGCGCAGGTTGCAGTTGAAGCAGACGGCAAATCTTTATCCGGATGTTCATGTTATCCGGATGGCGCCGGACCATCGTATCCGGACATGGATGTGTGGATTGCCCATCATTCTCCAAGATCTTGGTCAGCATGCTACGAGCGGTTGGCCTCGGGCAGCGCATGGTGCGCCCTTCGCTGGCGCGCTACATGAGCTCGACGGCGGGCAAGGTCATCCAGTGCAAGGCTGCGGTGGCGTGGAAGCCCAACCAGCCGCTGTCGATCGAGACGGTGGACGTCGCGCCGCCCAAGGCCGGCGAGATCCGCGTCAAGGTCATCGCCAACGCGCTCTGTCACACGGATCTGTACACGCTGTCGGGCGAAGACCCTGAGGGCCTCTTCCCGTGCATCTTGGGCCACGAGGCGGGCGCCATTGTGGAGAGCGTCGGGCCTGGCGTGACGTCGGTCAAGCCGGGCGACCATGTCATTCCGTGCTACACACCCGAGTGCCAAAAGGTACGGCGCGTGCGACGCATGACCATGTCATCTTATGCGGTATGCGTCTAGTCGGATTGCATCTTTTGCGAGTCGCCCAAGACCAACTTGTGCCCCGAGATCCGGGGCACGCAGGGCAAGGGCGTCATGCCCGATGGCACATCGCGCTTCTCGATCAACGGCGAGCCCATCTACCACTTTATGGGGTGCTCGACCTTCTCCGAGTACTCTGTGATTGCAGAGATCTCGGCGGCCAAGATCGACCCGACCGCGCCGCTCGACAAGATGTGTCTCTTTGGCTGCGGCGTCTCGACGGGCTTTGGTACTCGACGACGTCCAGAATAAATTGATGAATTTTGCGGTAGGTGCTGTCTTCAACACGACCAAGGTGCACCCCGGGAGCTCGGTTGCTGTCTTTGGCCTCGGCGCCGTCGGCTTGGCCGTCATCCAAGCGGCCAAGATCGCCGGTGCCACGCGCATCTTTGCGATCGACCCGAACCCGGCCAAATTCGAAATGGCGACGTCGCTCGGCGCCACCGACTGTCTTGGTACATCCCACTTCTCTTCGAATGCGTAGCATGCATGCCCTTTACTCGTAGATCCCACGGCGCTCGACGAGCCCATTCAGAACGTCTTGGTCCAAAAGACAAAGTGGGGCATCGACTACACGTACGACTGCACGGGCAACGTCGAGGTGTGGACCTGCTCCTGTGCGCACGAAGCGCTATCTGCATGTATGCTGTAGGTCATGCGGGCGGCGCTGGAAGCCTCGCACCGCGGCTGGGGGCAGAGCTGTGTCATTGGCGTCGCGTCGGCCGGCCACGAGCTCCAGACGCGTCCATTCCAGCTCATCACTGGTGCTCTCTTCGCTCGTCATCGGCGTATCCATACTAATGTAATTAGGGCGCACGTGGAAGGGCACGGCGTTCGGCGGCTACAAGAGCCGCAGCCAAGTGCCCAAGCTTGTGGAGCAGTCGATGGCCGGCGAACTGCCCATCGGTAGGACGATAACCCTACCCCGTCCATCGTTCTTATAGCAGCTATGCATAGATCACTTTATCACGCACACATTCCAGGGCGTCGACACGATCAACGACGCGATCAAGGCGCTCGAGAGCGGCAGCTGCCTCCGCGCCGTCGTCACGTACTAGGCGTCGTCTCTGTGCGAGAAGACAACTTGGTGCGTTTTCGTTTGGCCAACCTTTTAGTCGTCACTCACGGTGCAACTGCAAAGACGTTGATCTGCGCTGCCTGCGGTGGCGGTGCTAGTATAGTCCTTGCGAACTAAATACGAGCATACCAAGCCAAATAATAATCTCGCAGTCTACGCGTCATCACACATTACATCCCTTATTTAAACTACTATAGTAGGTCTAGTAGGTATTATTTGCGTGTACCCAACTACGTACTAGGCGGTTCTGGCTACATGTGAAGCCCTAATCTCCATTGCGCTGTCGCGTGTTGTCGCAGGACGAGGAAGGTCGAGTTGTTCGTTGCTCACTCGTCAGCCCCCGTGCCTGCAGTGCTCGAATCTCAACGTCAAAAAGTCGGCGCACCAGGGACCAAAGTCGACACGAATAAAACGTAAGAGTTAGTTGTACTTGGCGATCGCGTCGAGGAGCTCGGCCGACTCTTGCACATAGTTGAGCGGCTCGAGGTTGACAATCTGCGACTTGACGCGGAGGTCGTCCATGTGCGGCTCGGCCTTGCAGCGCACGCGGAAGAGGTACGTCTTGAAGAGCGCAGCCTTGAAGTGAGCTTCGTACAAGCTCACGTTGGCGTCCTTGAGCTCAAAGAGCTCGTCGGCCGTCTTGCCCTGCATGATGATCTTGCCCTGGTCGTTGAACGCCGACGCCCACGTGCTACCGGCGCAGTCTTGGAGCACAAGCGAGAGAATGTACCGGTTCTCGCAAGTCGGCAGCGACGCCTGGCACTTTTCGCAGCTGTAGTTGCCCGCCGCGTCTTGGACGACCTTCTTCTGGCACTTGGGACACGCTTGGTAGCTCACATTCGCATCGTGCTTGATGTAGCTCACGGCGCCCTTGAGCGTAATGTAGTCGGGCTTTTGGCCGTACCCGAGGCGGCGGTCCTTGATGTCCGTCACCACCGAGCGCTGGTCAAACGTGCCCATGCCCGCGCTGACGCCGCCGCCACCGACGCTGAGCGACTTGGTCGCAGTCGACGCGCCGCCGCCACGGTACCAGTTGAGAAGGCGCGCCGACTCGGGCAGCGGCGGGTTGAGCACAAAGCCCGTGCTGCTAAAGGTGCCAATCGACCGGCCGTTGAACTCGGAGACGCGGCAGCCCTTGATCGCGAGCACTTGGTCGACCCACGTGTCGCAGGTCGGGTCCTGCGCGCGCTCGTTCCAGAGCGTCACCTTGATCTCAGCGAGCGTGTCGTCGACCATGGTAAAGTCGCGCTTCTGCAGCTGCTTGCCCGCCTTGGACGTGAGCTCTGCGCACGGTGCCACGCTCTTGACGATGCCAATCATATCGATCGTCGACTCGGGCGGGACCGACTCGATCGACGTAATCTAAGGCTCAAAACGTGAGCTTCTTCGAGAAACGTCGCTCGTCTCTACCGGCTTGAAGTTGTACTGCACTGACTGGATCGCATGGTCTTCGCCGGCAGGGACAATGTCCGAGGACGCATCGAACGTCACTTCGTAGTCGTTGTTGATGGCCGAGTACTTGCGGTTGGCCATCTTGATCTTGCCGCCCGAGAAGAAAAAGACGCCGTTGGGCACGAGCCGGTCGTAGAACGCGTCGACTGCGTCGTTGAAGAGCGTCGCGCGGATCTCGCCGCCCTTGGCATCGAGCAAATCGAAGCTGCAGAGCTTGCCCTGGCCGCGCGCGTTGGTCCAGTTCTTGATGGGCGCCCGCGCCGTGACGCGCGCCTTGATCGTCCACCGACCGCCCGAGTACGGGTTCAGCGACGCAATGTCTGAGATGCGCATGTTGGGGTCCTCGCGCACAACCGGCGCCTTGTTCACGGCCGGCGCCGCGTACGGGTTGCGCGTCATCGTCGGTGCCGGCGCCGCTTGCGGCAAGTACGACGGCTGCTGCACCGCCGCGGGCGCTTGGTACGTCGGTGCAGCATACGTCGGTGCCGCCGGCGCCGCATACGTGGGTGCAGCATACGTCGGCGCAGCATACGTCGGTGCCGCCGGCGCCGCATACGTGGGTGCAGCATACGTCGGCGCAGCATACGTCGGTGCCGGGACCGGAGCCGCGCCCGCCTTCTCGATGCTTTCGGGCGAGCCAATACGCTCGTAGCCGGGCTGCACCTCGCCAAGGCCAAGCAAAATCAGAATCCTACGCAGCGGCATGAGCACCATGTGGATTGTGGGGCGTCCACGCACTTGCGGCCTTGGACCGTGTTGCCGACGTAGTCCTTGAGCTTGACGAAGCAGTTGATGCTCAGCGTGCCATCTTCAGTCACCTAATGCATGCGCCATGAGCTGCATGGCCAGAGGCGGCGCGGCTACCATCGAAAGCTGCGACGAGAGCATCCCGCTCATGTAGAACTGGCCGTCCGAGAGCACGAGGCGGTAGCGGTCGCCGCCCTTGCCCGAGGCCGACGGGATCTTCTTGATGTCGATGAGCTGGAGCCACGGCTCAAAGCCATCCGGGCTCTGCCGCGTGTGGAGCATCTGGACCGCGTTGGGCGTGAGGGCCACCATCTTCGCAGCTCTGTCTTCTGGGGCCAAACGGGAAATGGCCATCCGGTTAACAAAACCGGCCAAACCGTTCGCGCCAAAATTAGCCGGCCGCCCGAGCGCGGCATGTGCCTCCTTTAGCAATGCCCACACGCTCTCACGCGCGCGCGTCTCTGGGGACATCATCGCACTCGCAAGGACGCATGCGCTTCTGTCTATCTGCCCACGGACACAATACAGCATCTGGGCAGTCCAAGCAACGATTCCTTTGCCAGGCGCTGGCAAGATGGCATATGCCGAATTTAAGCACTTGCCCGTTGCCGCCCATTCGCACAAAGTGCGCTCGTTCTTACGCGAATAGAAAGGCCAAGGAGCGTCGCACTTGATCGGAACGGCGCACTTGGTGAAACGTGCTGCCACGTCAGTTACGGACAGGCGGTATGCCGCGTCCGCGCGCTGAGTACGTGCCTCCGTTCGAGCGCTCCAAGCTGTGGATATGGAGCACCGACACATCCCGTATTGGTATTATGGCTCCGCAACGACCCCAACGACCCCAAACCGCCCGGCCCAGCCGCAGCAACGAGTCGACGACCCCATGTCGCCCGCAGACGGCACGGCGGACGCGTGCCCCGAGCAGCCCCAAGCTTGGTCGACCACAGACGGCGCGGCGCTGCCGTGAAAACGGTATGCTGAATAGCACGAGGACGACCCAGCAAAGTACGGGGCAGGCCGCATCGGCTGCACCACCGCGAGGCAAGGGCCCAACAGGAGAAAGCAAGCAAGGCTCTTTAGCGGAGGCCAACAACGAAGATACCCCGCCCGTAGTCGTACCGACATCCGTGGAGCCCGTGGCGCTTCCGTATGACATTGCAGTCGCGCCCGAGATGACGGTACAAGTGTCCATGGAGCTGCCGACCTCCGAGCCGATGGTTGCAACGTGTGCTATGCCCGAGCTCTCGCAGCCAGAGTTGCCGCCCACGCTGCACAATGTTCCGCCCGACAAGCCACCGGAGCCGCGACGTCTCTCGGCTGCCGAGCAGGAAGCGTGGACGTTCTACTCGATCTGCCGCGCGAGCGAAGCGTCGGCAACAGCGCGTGCCCATCAGTCGCAGCGGGCGTACCTCAAGCGGTGTTCACAGGTGCTTACGGTACCCAAGCCATTGTCGCTCGCTGAGGATTTGGATCTGACGGACCGCTGCCACGGCTATGCGAATGCCTCTGCTCTCGCGAGTCGACTGGCCAACGGATCGGAGGTCTCCCGCCTCGCACTTTCCAAGAACGGTCTGCGCAGCGATGCGGTCCGTGATCTCATGACAGTGCTTCCGACAACGGCGATATCGAGTCTCGATCTGAGCGAAAATGCCATCGGGCCCGTTGGGATTCAAGCAATCGCGACGGAGCTCACGTCCAACGTGTCCAAGCTCGTGCACCTCAACCTCGCGGGCAACCACTTGATGGACCGCCATGTCCTGCCCCTCGTCTCAAAACTGGATGAAACCTGTCTTATGTCGCTCGACTTGAGCTACAACAAGCTGGGGCACGGCGCAATCGTCCCGCTCGGCCGCACGCTCATGCGCACACGGGTGTTAAAGCGCCTCAACTTGCGCTGGAACAACGTGCACGGTCTTGGCCTCGACAGTCTCGCCGACGGGTTGAAGAGGAACCTGGGGCTCGCGGACTTGGACTTGAGCTGGAACCCACTGGGGTCGGCGGGCGAGGCCTCGCGGCTCCAAGCCCTCGCCAACTTTAGCTTGATGCTGCGTCGCAACACGGACTTGCACCACTTGGTGCTCGAAGCCAACCACTTTAGCGTCGAGGACCTCAAGCTCCTCGAGTCGGGCCTTCGACACAATTACACGGTGATTCTGCATCTGCAGTCGGACGTGGCGGTGGTCAACGCCCAGCAGCACCTTCGGTTCGACCATTTCACGCGCGATGTTGGTGCCAATGTGACCTTGGACAAGGCGACCAACGACATCAACTGCTGGCTCTGCAGTGGCTGGTACGACCACGTTTTCCGAACGAGTCTTACATCACGTTACTAGGCGGGAGCATACGTTTACGTGGCGGCCGCTCAATGCACCCAGTGTCGAGGCCGCGTCGCTGTGCCTGTCGATCGACCAGTTTCAAGGTAGCCTTCGTACCAGACGCGTCTGGTCGGTAATGTGGTGACGTAGGCGACGCGATGAGCAGGGTTGATACGGATCAGAGTTTTGTACGGCATCGAATGGTACCACCGACACCGATCGAGTACTACTTTACACGCCCTACGACGTCGGTGACGACCCCAAAGGTGACGTTGCACTCGGGTGCGGCCAGCCTGACGCAGTCGGCGTATCCGCGCTGGAACCCGATCGAGCACGACCCGACGGCGCTCGTCTCGGCGTGGTCGATGCACCAATCGCTCTTCCTCGCCCGGCAGTCCGACTACCCGTCGAGCGCTATGTTTGACACCGACAGCGTCCTCGCCCGCGCCGTCGCATGCGATTGGGACCGGTCCCGCATCGGCCGCGTGGTCAAGCGGGAGAAGCAGCAGCTGCAGTTGCGAGCGCTGGCGACGGCCCACTACCGAGAGATTATTGAGATCTACCACTTTTACGCGGCCCAGACGCTGCCGCGCAGCCTCTCCGAGACGATTCACGGCTTTTCGCTGCACCAGCGCGCGTTCATTCAATTTTGCACGGTTGAGATTGCCTTTTTCTGCAAGTGCAATCTGAGAATCTGAGTTCTGAGGCTGGGTTGTAGGACTGCCAGGTGTACGATGCGGCCTTTTGTAAGCCCGTCGACGTCGACCGTGTCTTTTACGAGGTCAACGCGCACCTCTCGGAGCTCGGGTTCGTCGCAACGGGCGTGACCAAGGGCCTCGCCCGCTACGAATTCTTGGAGGCACTCGTGCGCATTGCGCGGCTGCGGTTTGGCCATGTGCCTGGCCGCCACAAACAAGCTGTCGGCCTTGACATTGGCGAGTCGTTCCAAGCACTGCTGATCCATCACATACTGCCGTTTGCACAGCGATCGCCCGGCGACAGCTTTCGGGCCAAGATGCTGTATACAAAAGCCACAGAAGACGTCCTCGAGTGTTACCTTCCGACGCTCCGCGCTGTCTTTGACGCATACGCGACGCCCCGCTCGCTGCCACTCCTCAAGCACCACCACGCAGCGACAAAGACCAAGCCGTTTCTCGACTTTGCGCGGGCCATCGATCTTATGCGCGACGGCGGCCTCTTGCCGGAGAAGCCTTCGAAAGACGCACTCCGCACCGCCCAGCGCCTCTACCTCTCGAGCCAGCTCGCCGTGCCCGAGGACTGCACAGTGGTCTGCGCAGCGTGGCTCACTTTTTACGGGTTTCTCGAGTTTCTCGTGCGGCTCTCGCAGTCACGCACACCGCGGGCGACCGACGCACTTGCGTCGCTGCTCGCGACCTTGTTTGCCAATCTTCGGGGCACCAACCCGGCGCTGGCACCACGCTTGCGCGGCGTCGTTCGGTTTCTGGAGGCGTCGGATCCGGTGCGGCCCGAGTCGCTGCACGCGCGACTCGCTCGCATCTGGGCGGCCCGACGCAGTGCGACGTATATGGCCGAGAGCATTCAAACAAAGGATCTTAGATAACGTTTGTTAAAAACTCATTAGTGCGTGGGGATTACATGCACACGACAGCACTCAACGGCGTGAGCGAGTCTTCATCGATCGGGCTCTCATCCCCGTAGCCGACCGGGAGACTCATCGGCTGCGGCGGCGTGTTGGGCGACGCGGCCATGGCCGCGGATTCGTTCTTCTTGCGCGCCACGAGGACGCCGCCGACAACCGCAAGCGCGGCGGCGCAGCAGCCGACCGCGAGAGCCATCGTGGCCGTCGTGCTCGCCGCACCGTCGTTCGCATTGGTGGCACCGGCCTTGCTGTTGTCGGTCATGGCTTGGCTTTGGACGCGCGTGCCGTTGAGGGGCAGCGCAGCGTCGGTCGTTGGCTCGGGCGTCGCATCCGACGGCGCGGGCGTGGTCGCATCCGTGGGTGCGGGCGTGGCGGCATCCTTGGGTGCGGGCGTGGCGGCATCCTTGGGTGCGGGCGTGGTGGCATCCGATGGCGCAGACGTGGCGACATCCGTGGGTGCGGACGTCGTGATGGCGTTTTGGGTAGCAGGAGCGGCCGTCAGGACCTCCGACGGCGTCGACGGCACCGACGGGTGGCCGAGCGACGCGGCGAGCGCATCGCACGTGTCGACCGGGGACCGCAGCGGCATGCAGCCCATGACGACGGTCGTTCGCTCCGGCAGCTGCACGCAGCACGAGCCGTAATGCAGGAATTCCTGCGGGCCGGGGCACATGCCGACGCGGGTCGGGTCGCTGCCCGAGCACGGGGACGTGCCGTGGACTGTAAAGACACGGTCGACGCCGTTGACGCTGACAGTGACGTCCGAGGCGGCGGCGAGCGCGGCGAGCGCGAGGAAGGCAAGGGCGGTGGACTTCATTTGTTAGTCGTAAGTACTAGTACGGGTGTACGTAGTCAGGCGTGAATTCTCAACTGAGCGCCTGTTACTGCTCCGGCGCGGCCCATTACAGCCGCGAATCTGCATAGTCTCTACCCCAGTTGGCCAGCGGGCGTTTTGCGTCTACACGGTATTAAATGCAAACGGTCGCATACAAATTATTAGATGCAATAAAACGTTTGAAATAAAATACGACCCGCTCTTCGTGATACACAAGTCCAATCTCTTGGCGGCAACGTTGCGGCCGGCCCGACGGACGCTGCTCCTCCGCTGATACTCCTACTCCTACTGCTCCTACTACTCCTACGTGTACTCCCACTCGATCAACGACCGCGACGGCTATAGCGACGCCGTTAAAAAGACTGCTTACACCCAACCGCGGAAGAAACCAGCGCCGACCAAATGGCAAGCGGCTCCAGAGCACAGAGTCGGTGGAAAGCGCTTGTTGTCGCGCGTCAGTGTATATCGAATGCACTTTGGCGTCCCTTTATTTGGTCGGGTCGTCAAGACTGGTTGACCTATCGCTCGGGAGGAGCGATATATACATGATTCTCAAATGCGTTGGGACAGCTCGATTGGGATGCAACCTAGATTTCGTTGGCTCGTCGTCAGGGACGTCTGCAAGCGGCTGACGGTGCGTGCGGTGGCGCGTCAAGGCGAGGTGCCTCCCTTTTCGTTTGAAACGTGCGGCGTAGAGGTCGTCTCGGTGGCTCTTGCGGCTAAAACAGCACGGTCAACAACGAGCGTGGCCACCTGGCTTGGGCGATTGACACACATTGGCCGCCACAACAAAAGCCACCGTTGGGCGTAGCAGCGGAGGCAGAATACCTGTGTCTAATGTATCACCAAAGCTTCAACTTGCTCGACCTTCGTGACGCAGCTCTTTACGGTCGCTGTGTACAAGTTTCTGGCGGTGAGTGTCTGCAACGATGGACGCTGCGGTCGCTCCGAGATCGTGTGCTAACGGTGCTGCCAGCTGCTGCTGCCACGTTCTTGTCCAATGTGTGTGCGTGGCAGCATCGAAATCAGGATCGAAATTCGGACTTTTCGGCGAAATTCGGACGGATCCGAAAGCTAGCGATGGCCTACTTGCTGGAAGCGCTTCCGACCAAGGCCGCGATCGACGATGCGATCCGCGGGACCAAGGACAAGGTGCTGGTCCTGCGCTTCGGTCGCAGCAGCGACGCCGTCTGCCTCCAGATGGACGACATTGTGCGTCATCTCTACGCGATGAAATGGGCTCACCTGCCATGGCGTAGCTCGCCCGCTGCGAGGTCGAGCTCTCCAAGATGGCGCAAGTGTACACGGTCGACACGGACGTGCAGGACGTCGAGGTCTACTGCCAGTACTTTGACTTGAGCTTGATTCCGTCGACCATCTTCTTCTTCAACGGCCAGCACATGAAGGTCGACTTTGGGTACGTCGTCGTCGCCGCTTGCAACTACACCATCGTCATGCGTAGCACGCCCGACCATACCAAGTTTGTCGGCGCCTTTTATACCAAGCAAGACTGTATCGACTTGGTCGAGGTAACAACTTGTTGCCTTCCTTCCTGCAAGTCTTCCTTCCCAGGTCATTTTCCGTGGCGCGATGCATGGCAAGTACATTGTGATCTCGCCGATCCCGCACGAGCGCATTCCACAGTACACTACGATCATTCTGTCGATCGAAAATGGTCAACTTGTCATCGTAGGTACGAGCTCTTGTACAAAGATTTCTAAAACTCTTTATGAACGCAGCTCGCGACAATATTCCTCAAAGGTCGTGGACGGCAGTGGCTGGATCCGGTCTTTGGACGGCGAGGCAAGGTCGGGTCGTTGGTTGAGGAGGGCCTTGTACGCTTTGTCTTTCTGGACGGCGCCGCGCCATGCTCGCTCGACACTTGTCGGCTTGGTCGTTGGCGCCCGTGCGCGGCGTTGGTGCCGTGGCGCGACGACCCCTTCGCTTGCGCCATACTGCGCATATTGCGATACTTTGACCTAGAAAATGATGTCACGTCGACTGGTTGAGGCGGTGCTTGTACCTTGGCCTCGGCGTCGTCCGGTGCCAAGCGTGAGGCCACGAGGTAGTCTTGGTACGCCAGCTGGCTCTGGTCCATGTACCGAAAGCAGTCGCCGCGCCGAATGAAGAACGCAGGCACCTTGTGGTTGTGTCGGATCGCCGACGAAAACTCAATTTCAGCCTTATCAAACGCGGCGCGGTTGAAGAGCTCGAGCCCAAAGTGGTACCGAATCATCGCAATTCGCGTGTGGATCTCCGTGTCGGTTGGCTGGAGCTCCCGCGCCGTGTTGTAGTCGGCAAGCGCCGCTTGGAGCTTCCCAAGCGCGCGGTAGCAGTCGCCGCGGTTGATGTAATACCGGTAGTCGATGGCTTTGCCTTCAAAGCGCGACGACGTTTCAATCTCCGACGCGATCGCCTGTTCCGAATTATGGACAACTTGTCCTCCGGACGACATCGTACCTGGTTCATGGCCGTAAGACCCGCCTCAAAGTCACCAGCCTGAATGTGCATGATGGCCATGTCTAGTTGTACATGTAGTCATCGCCACCGATAACAATCGTCCAGTGCGGCGAGGTAGTGTACCGTTGAGGATGAGGTTGCGCTGCCGGCTAATCTCGGGGTGCTCTTCTGTTGGCAGGACGTGCCGCATGTGCTCGTCAAGCTCGTCGCCAAATTGCTTGCCAAAGAAGGACCGTGATGCCCGCTCGACATCGGTGAGTGCTGCGCGGTAGTCTCGCTAGCAACATACATATTGTCAGCAACAGTGGACAACTTGTCCTATGTCGTACGAGCTCTCGAAAGACCGATGCGCGCAAAATGAGCACTTTGGGGTCTTCCGCATTGAAGTTGATGCACGAATTGAGACAGTCGAGTGCCTTGGCAAAGTCGCGGCCCAAAATGTGGCGGCACGCCAAGTCGTGCAAGTGCTGGGACTGGTACCACATTTTTCGCTCAAAGTCCAGCACCTAGGGTCCAAGGCGTTGTCGCACTCCGACGGGGTCTATAGTCGGACCTCGGGGTGGTTGGGGCAGAGCTTGAACGCCCGGGAGATATCCGTGTTGCCTTTATCAATGAGTCCGAGCTTCCAGTGGAGCTTGGCGCGCAGCACGAGAATGTCGGCGTCGTTGGCGTCAATGCATATTGCGTGGTCAATGTCCTTGAGCGCCTTTGTCCAGAGGGTGAGGCCCAAGTACGCCATGCACCGATGGAGCCAGTAGTTGGCCTGGAGCGCGTCGAGTGCGACTGCATCTGTCAAGTAGACGATCGCCGTCGAGTACTCCTTGTCGAGAAGAAACGAGTAGCCCTAGAGTCCTCCTGTTGCATGCTTGAAACCAATTTGCGACGCTACATGGGCGTTGAAGACAGCTGCGATCTCTTCCTTGATGGCTTGGGGCGGGTTGCTTTGGAGCGAGAGCAGCTTCTTAAAGTTGCCAATGGCCGACTAGATGTGTTGCGACATCGTCGAGTTCATTTGGCGAGAAGGGCGAACCTTGAAGTCGCAGAGCTTGGCGTACGCCGACCCGCGCGACGCGTAGAGAGTATAGTCGTCGGGGCTAATAAAACACGCCTTGTTGTAGCAAATGATCGCCTTCTCATAGTCGCCGTGCCGGACGAGGACGTCGCCCTCCATCTTCTTGGTCATGGCATCTTCATGGAGCAGCGCTTTCGGCGCCTTGACCGTGTCCATCGCAGCGTCTAAACGCACGCAACATACTGGCGGTTTCTCGTGAACCGACAGCCAATTTTTTGAAACCGCAGTAGCCAAGCCAAGAGCACTCGATGGGTCATATTTTTTTACAGGAACCGAGTGTGCAACTGCTAGGGTACTCGAGGTTGATGCTCGTCGCTTAGGTGCGTCGCGACGACTCCGTATTATTGGGTTCATGAATGTATACTGGACTTTTGATAACGTGATGAATATTTTGGGTTTCAAAAACGAGCTTTTGGCGCTCGTTGTCGAAAAGAGCTCGCAATCCGCAGAGCAATGTCGAACATTGAAGAGCAAGAGCATATCAATGTGCATGTTTCATGTACGATGCACGACGCCATGGCTCGTCGAGCGATTGCGCTCTGTCGGATCTTTGGCGCGCGACAACCTCTCGAGATACTTCAAGCGACCGACTGCAGCGACGGGTGATGCCGTCGTTGAGGTGCGAGTCAGCGTATCTAGTAAATCAAAGTACCCGTAGCAATTGCAGGTACCGGTAGACTGCACCGTGAAGAGTAGCTCGACGCCACGCACTGAACAAGGTAGGACTATCCTGGCCCTCTCTTTATGCGATGCTGGAAACCAGCAGTCTTGCTAATAGGCAAGGCACGTGGAACCTTCAAACAGCTCTTCGAACGCAATTGCAGTTGCAAGAAGCTCTGGCTACCGTGCTGGCCTCGACGCCGATCGTTTGGGTGGATGATGTGGTATCCGGATAATCCAGATAGTCGTCCCAAAGCGTCCAAGTGTCCTTGGCTCTCTGGCTCCGCGACGCGATGGCTGGTACCGAGGTCGTATGTACTCGTATTCATAGGGTGCAATTCATAGTACTCGCATGCTAACTCGGCTTGTCGTGTTCCAACCATCCACTAGTCAACGCCGAGCGTGTGTGTTGTCGTGTCGTCGGACGGAGCCATCCAATACGCCTCGTCTGCTGGCGCCAGCGGCACAGACTGGTCTGCGGAAGGCCAAGGTCGCGATCACCTTGTTCAGAGTAGGAGCGATCAATGTCGTGGGTCGGAGGCCCACCTTCGTTCCGCTTCCGCACAGTTCGTCCCATCGAATCTGGGTAGCCAGGCAGCTAATAGCCAGGGCACCCAAACGAGATTTTGAAAAAATTCACCGCCACGACCGACGCTTGCATATACTTATACTCCACAGTGTGTTGATGATCGACGATGCAGCTGGTGATCGTCGGTGGTAGCTGTCGGTGGTATGCACCGCGCAGTGTACCATGCACACTGATTCGCGCGCATAATATTCCGCATATATAAGAGCTGAGCGCAATCATCATCATCAAATAATATTGGCATCGACAAAAATCACACGTCTGAACCTACGGCAACGGACAGAACCTCGTTGAAGGAGCGTGCTGTGCGTGTTTATGGCAAGGACCGTGCGCATCGTTCGTCTTCGCGGCAACTGCGGTCGGTGTCGCGGGTTCTTGAACCTCGTATCTGGCTTGACCGCTCGATCTTTGAGCGTCAACGAACCAAGACGACGACGCACCACGACGCTCTGCATCATGTCCTGGCAATCGTAGCCGTCCACGGCACGGCAAAGCGGCTCGTCGCCACCGCAAAGCGGCCAAGGACGCCACATGGATGCAGCGCCCGCCTCCGCATCTGTCTGCTACGATCACTCGTCGAACGATGCACGGGACGGCGCCACGCGTCCATGGGCCGTCGCCACTCAAACACGCTGCAGCCACTGGACGCTGCGAAAAAAGCGATGTACACGACCCAGCCGGGACCTGCTGCATTGTCTCGTCCGGTATCGTACAATACAATTGTACGTTTTTACTCTATGTTTGTATGCTATGGATACGTTCCGTACGTACACATGTCGGGCCCGAACGAACTTATCTGGACCTATCAGAGGGCGCGGGCAATATACCAGCGCGATCGCACGTTCAGTCGTTCGCCGCCAAACGACACACGCTGGCTCCTGCAGCCGCGCATCCAATTACACCGCAGTCGTGCGGCAAGCCTATCAAACCCGACGCCGACCACCCGCCGGACAACACCCTCGCTTTAGTGACCTCAACTGCAACGCCGCGGCGCCAAACTATGGCATCGCCGCCCTACTGTGTTGGCTCTACACTAGTATGCAGGCCCACCGCCTATACTACAGGTGGTATACGCTCCCGTCTTCTTCTCTGCTAATGAAATGAACGCGCGTCCCAAACATCCCTCTCCGCCCCACGTTTGCATGAAGCGTAGGCTGTGTCGACTGGAGACGATCCACCAGCGCCAAGATACAGTACACCGAGAGCAAGTGGTTCCACGTGCCTACTCCAACCCGTTCGACCCGTTGCTGTGCAGTCGATTGTATCCAGGCTGCGTCGAAGAACGGTACGTTGTTCGCGATGGTGGGGTCGTTCGGCCGAGGGGTTGCGCGATTGAGTGGCAAAGGGCAAACTCGATTAAGTGCGATTGTCAAGCGCGCATGCTGCGAGCGTCATAATTGCAACGTCTGTTCCAGTGACACATGGCCCATTCGTTGACCGAGCGGGCGAGTCGCCACAGCACCAGTAGCCTCCTTGCACCCGTGCGGTTTCTCTCGCGCCGCCTCCTCCCTGCCACGTCTGCAGAAGCACGCGCCGGGTACGTGTCTATGACGACTGCAAAAGACACGAGTCGTTGCACTTTGCTTTACGCATCATGGCGCTCAACCAACTCCTCCATAGAAAGAGCCGCCTTACCCGCCGGCGCGCGTCGAGCATCCGCACCATGCGCAACGTCGAGGTGCCTCGCTACGAGGTGCTCCGGTCGTCCAAAACCACCGTGTACATCACGACCGTCGACAACGGCACCGACTACTGGGAGCTCCCGATCCGGTACTCCAAGTACCACGACTTCTTCACGACACTCTGCAAGACGGACAAGAAGTGGGTCGCCAAGCTCCCGTTTCCCGAAAAGTCGTTTGGGTTTGGGAAGGACTCGCCCGACTTTCGCCGGCGCCAGCTCGACCTCTTCATGCGCCAGCTCAACGCGCTCTTCACGTCGCTCTCGGCCGAGGGCCAAGACGTCGTGATGGACTTTCTCGAAGCCAAGCACCACGTGTACCACTATGAACGCGAAGCCTCGATCTACGACCACTACGACGACGAGAAGGCGTCGCGCCGCGGCTACAAGTCGTCGGTCGCGTCCGAGACCGACTGCGAAGACAACTCGAGCGAGCACAACATTGACGGTCTCTCGTCGCCGTCGTTCCCGGATCGGACTTCGTCGCTCCACCACGCTCGGTCGTCGTCCTTGCATTCGTCGTCGCACTGCTCTTCGATCCATGAAGAAGAGGTCAAGCGCCCGCCAGTTGTCGAGCCCGTGCCCGTCGCACCGACACCAGTGGTCGCACCCACGCCGGTCGTCGCGCCCACGCCGGTCGTTGCACCGACACCGATCGGCGTTGTCGCAGCACCGGCACCGAAACCCAAGCTCCACACGCTTGTGTCGCAGGTCGAAGGCTACGCGCCGATGGCCCCGTCGGCCGCACCGATCTGGCAGCAGCACGAGACGACGCTCTCGACGTACACGCGGCCCGCGCATCTCAACCCCGTTGTCGTCAAGACGTGGGGTGTGCTGTACCCGACGCTGTTCCCGCAGCAGGTCGGCGGGGCCCCCAAGCCGCTTGCGGCCACCACTGCGTCCGACTAAACCCGTATGCTCGCAGTACTTCATCCCTTCCGTCCACGAAGCAATCACCCACCACCAGTTCCTATGTAATGTATATAAGATATGAATCCTCTTCCAACAACGACCGTTGAAATTCGCGTCTCGTCGCCAGCAAGCTCATGCTCATGCTAGCCACACGCGTCAGCTGCCTGCCACACACTCGGTTACATACGCTGGTGTACGCGGCAATGGTATACTGTAGATGGAGATGTGCAAGTGAGGGTCGAGCCCTTCGTCTCGCCTCAACTCGCCACGAGCTGACAAGAGCTGACAAGGGTGGACAAGGGTGATGGGTAGCAAAAGGAATGACCAAGCGACGTGGCAAGCGACTTGGGACCCCGCGGTAAAGACCCGTGGCGCCAAGCTGTGGCGCCACAGCCCGCAACCCGCGATCGCTGCCAAGAGTGCACTGGAGTGCGCTCAGAAATATCAGATCCATATCAAGAAGATGGTGCACTGGTCGGGTGTGATGGCACTCGCCCGACTTTCATTGGCAACATGGCGGGCAACCAGCTGGCGCGCGCTGCCATGCATGGACATACCGGTACGGCATCTACTGTACCGCGATCGGTGCGACCATTTTTTCGGGCCGCTTGCACAGTGATGAGGCGCGACGATGGATTCTCAGAGGAACCGTATCACGGACTACTGCGTTCTACTGCGTTCGCATTCACCGAGTTGCGCGACCCATCGATGACGGCGAGCCTCGATGCCAAGCCCGTGGCACCCACAGGACGCTGGCCGCCGTCCAAGCGATGTACGCTTATCCTGGTCGCCGTCGTTGTTTGCCTCTCTGCAAGCATCGCCACGGTGGTATGCGCGCTCACGACGCCGCGATACTACGCCGTCACCGAGACCGACGTCTCGTACGATGGCCACAATGCGTCCGTGGTCGCGCCCATGACGCTCGACGGTTGCGCCAGCCTCTGCACCCGGCTTGGCACGGCGTGTCAAGTGTACGTGTGGTGCAATAGTTCCAGCAACGCCACGTGCATCATCAAGGACTCGGTCGGTGTCCGCCGCGCCCTGCCCGGCGCCGTCGCGACGCGGCGCTGGCCAACGTCGCTGCGGCGATCGCCGCGCGCCATTCTCTTTGGAACGTCCGAGGGACCGTATCCACTGCCGACAGTCGCCTATAGCTACGTCCGCGGTGCGCTCTGGCTCGACGAGACGAACGCAGCTACCGACACGTGGCCGCAGCACACGTTCACGCACGTCGAGTCGATCGGGGAGTGCGCGCAGCTGGCCACGACGGTGGATCAACCGCTCTTCTCGTACATCACAACAACGCGCCTCTGCTCCGTTTTCGAGTACGACGCAGCAAACCAATCGACGCGTCAGAGCTACATGCGCATGAAGGACGGTCGCGATGTGCTCTTTGAGACCATTCCCGCTGCGTTCCGGATCGCGACGGCGGCGCTGGCGCCGACGCTTTCCGAGTGCGCTACGGCGTGCGCTACCAACCCGTTTGGGTGCGTCGGGTACCATCTCGAGCGCGACGGTCGCTGCCACTTCGTGGCACCGACGGCGCAGCGAGCCAAAAGCAGCATCGCCGGCTGGGTACACGCGCCGCTCCGACACCACGTGACAGACGACCACCGCCGCTACGTGACAATGCGCGGGTACCGTTTGAGCGCACCGCCTGCCGTTGTCGTGCCAGCTGCGTCTCTCGAGGCCTGCGCGGTGGCCACGGCGCGCGCAAATGCCAGCGTCTTTGCCTACACGGCGTCGACGGGATCGTGTGAAGTTGTGCCGTTGCAGCCAAGCACGGCGATCCTCGCGCTGCGCGACTACCCCAAAGTCCCTGCGCAGTTTCTTGACGCAGGGCTTCCGCTCGACACGATCACATCCGTGTCCGTCGACTCGGCGGCGGCGTGCGCAGTCCATGCACTCTGCGTCATCTCGCGCAACGAGTGCGTCGCCACGAGCTTTGAACCGTCGACACGCCGTTGTTCACTGCTCAAAGCAACACGCAGCCTCGACCCGGTCACTACGATCGGGTGGCTACCGCCGGTGGCGCTCCCGACAGCGATGAACTCGGTGACGAAAGCTGCTTTCTTTGTCACGGCCCACCAAGACGACCACGAGCTCTTCATGAGCGGCCCGTTTTTATCGAGCCTCGGCGAACGCAGTACGAAGACGGTTTCTGTGTATTTGACCGCGGGCGATCTCTACACAATGCTCAAGTGGCCGGCGCGGGAACGCGCGACCTTGATGGGGACACAAGCCGCTGTCGAGTACCATGGCCTCTACCACCCGGTCGCCGTGACGACCAACGAGACGATCAGGACGCATGTCGTGACCAAAGTCGTCATCGGCAACGGCGTGCACTACTGCTTGCGCCTGCCCGAGAGTGGTTCCCACCACTTTCTGAACGCGTCGCTGGCAAATACGAGCCGACTATGGCTGTCGCCGGTCGACAAGCAAGACGAGTACTACAGCTCGTACGCCGACGTGCGGGCAGTGGTGCAAACGATCGTGGAGCGCGAGGCGGCGGGCATGACCGAGCTGGCCTTCCACACGTCGGAGCCGCTTCCGTCCAAAGCGGCGGTGCCAGACCATACGTTGCACCGCCTCTCGGGCGAGCTCACCTTGGCGATCGTGTCGAGCCATGTCAACTGGTCGACGTGCGCCCACATGCAGTTTTACTATGGGTACCAGAAATGGGAGGACGCGGCCGATTTGGACCCGACGACAGCGGCGTTCCAGCGACACATGTGGATGCGCGAGTTCGCCGGCGTCATGAACCTCAAAAACACGACCAATGGCTGGGACTTTCACGTCAAGCAGCTCGGGCGACTGTACATCTCGCGGTCGATTCTGCCGACGACTGCTTCGTGCATATAGCCTACGGGACGTCCATGCAGCTAACGTTTATGTATACCTGTCGTGTGCTTGATGCGTGGTTGCGCTTGCTTGGCGTAGGATGCATGCGTTCCCGCTGCACTGTGTCACGTACCCAGGGCAAAGTCAACCGACCGCCTCTGCTCGGCCGGCCACGCACGATGAGCCACCATCCTGTCGTCTTGGACGAGTTGTTGAAGTACTGGTCGCCGTGCCACTGCGTGCCCAGTAGGACCATCCCGGGTGGTGTTGGCCGGCATGGATCGAGCTGGCTCGTTCGCCGTGGTTGAGAGAAGACGCTGCTTCGGGTGCTGCGACGCGGACGCGCTTCAACCCGAGGATCGCGGGATCTTTCGAAGCCGAGCGGACCGAGATTGAAGCGTCCCGGCGCTTCCGAAGCGACAGTCTCGTCCGTCGATCGGGTCGGTCGCACCGTGCTGGGTACTCGTAGTACCCTGGCTGCATGGAGATTCTCATGGAGGAGGATGGGTAGCCCGTCCAAGCAGCCGAGTTCGCTTGGTATCCTGGTCGAGCGCTGCAGCACGGACCCCACTACGTCTCACATACACGACGTCTACCTACGGTCGTACCTCCATCTTCTTCGAATCGAAGCCGGGAAGATGCTGATGTTCACAACGAGGAGATGCACCGCCGGCGCGTATTTAATGCTAAATATCAAATCCACCCCATACTATCTTGAGGTTTGTATGCAGATCGCAAAGATCGCATTCTATTGCCTGATCGGCAATTGTCCAATCAAAGGCGCGGATGTGCGAGTCGAACGGCAGTCTTTATAATTTTGGACCCGTTACGACGGGGCTTGTTTATTTTATTATTGAAGGTTTGTATGAATCGGACGATGTTGGGAATTAAATGCGATCCGGTTTTGCACGATGTCCAATCGGCCGGATTAAAACGACTTCATTTTCGCCCGCGGAAGCAGTATGGACGCCGACGGCAAGATGCACCCGACGCGACGAGGACGAGGCGAGAGCATGAACTACTACGAGCGCAAGCCTTCGGACGCGCCATGGCTCGGCCGCCGGAAGACCCGGCGCGGCCCGCAGCGGTCTTTGTCGCTGCCCAACATGCACCTCCAGGTAGATCGCCCTGCGAAGACGCGTCGATCGATGCGTCACACATGTAGGGTGAACACCCCGTCGTGCCCAACATCTTTCCGGACATGGACGTTCGGTCGCTGCGGCTTGCTGAAGTCAGGAGCTGGCGTTGCCCTTGGATGACCCACGACGTTGCGGGGCCCGCATCCTCGGCGCGGTCGGTCGCGCATGAGCTCGAGCATGTTATCGAAGAGATGCACAGTACCTTTGAGCACGAAGGAGACGTGAGCAAGCCATTGCCCGTGCTCAAACTGGATCGAAGCCAGTCCGAGAAGACGCCGTTGACGATCACGGCGGCGACGCCCACATCGAGCGCTGCGACAGAGAGCCCCCACACGCCCCCACCGCTCACGCCCATCAAAGTGCCCGCCAAGCGACCCGTGCTGCGACTAAAGCTCGACGAGATGCCCACGTCCCAGCAAGCAGAAAATCGCGCCAACCGCGCGGCGAACCAGCTCTTGGCCAAGCGAGACGCGCTCGAGCGCGAGAGCAGTGCATTCGGTGTGCACGCTAGCAACAACCACAACCCGACGAGCCACATGCAGCGCGCCATGATGGACCTCAAGCTCGGCTCCATTGGCTCCAACAGTGATAGCGACACTTTGTCGCCGCATGGTCGGACGGCCCATTGACCTTCTTTGTCTTATATCATCGGTGTAGATGGCGAGGGCGGTCGCTTCAGCCAGGGAAGTGCCTACTCGCCCAATCACGGTATGTTTACCACCAAGTCGGTCTCGGTCTCGGAGGCTGGGATCGCGTCGCCGGACGCAACGCACCTCCATCTGCAAGAGAACCTTGTGCGGGTGCGTGAAGTGGGCCGCGGTGCGTCGGGGATCGTCTTCAAGGCCGTGCACATTCCGACGCTCAAAGTGGTTGCGATCAAGGTACCAGCTTCTTGTGGTCTCCTTGCCCACAATGGTCTAGGACGTGCCCGTCTACGGGAAAGGCCAGCGCCGGCAAATGGTACGGGAGCTCCACGCGCTGTACGCGAATCTCGTGCCGCTCACAGAGTCCCGCACCGCCCCCGTGCGCATGTCCGCTTTGGTTGCATACATCGTCGGAGGATGCTGAGGACGACTCTTGTAGGCCGAGTCCGTACATTGTATCGTTCTACGATGCGTTCGTGGACAAGCCCAAGAACTGCATCTGCCTTGTCATGGAATTCATGGGCGTCGGGTCCCTCCAAGACATGGTCGTCCACGGTGGGTGCAAGTCCGAGGCGATTCTGTGTCGCATTGCGTCCAGCGTCCTTCGCGGTCTCCAGCACATTCACGCCAACCGCATGGTCCATCGCGACATCAAGCCCCACAACTTGCTGCTCAACCACGCGGGCGACATCAAGATCTCGGACTTTGGCCTCGCGCGAACACTCAACGAGCATGCAATGCACACCAAGACGTTCGTCGGGACCTTGCTCTACATGGCGCCCGAGCGCATCGGCGGCGGCGACTACGGCTGTCCCTGTACCTCCCCACGACTACTGCTTGCGCTCATGCTTGCGTGTAGCCGACATTTGGTCGTTTGGCCTCGTCTTACTCTCGGTCGCTCTCGGGCGCTACCCGTTGCCGACGCAAGATGGCTTTTTCGGTCTCTTTGATTCGGTACGCAGTCTGTCGTAGGAAATGTGGTCACGCAAGGCGGGCGTAGGTGGCCAATGAAGACTACCTCAAGCTGCCGCCCGACTTGTTTTCGCCGTCGTTTCAAGACTTTCTTGACAAGGTAGATCCAAGACGAAGAGCGTACAGGGATGCAACGCACCGTCTTAGTGTCTCACGGTCGACCCGGACGAGCGCTGGACCGCTGACCAACTCCTCACGCACCCGTTTGTACATCAGTTTACACCCGACGCGACGCTCGCCGAGGTACATACTGTCGCTTGGAAAATGGCGCGAGATCATCTGATATACCGTGCCTTAGTGGAAGACCTTTGTTGCCGGCATTTCCGAACCGGGAGAAAAGGCGCTGCAGGACATTAGCGACGCCGTCATGCACCGCGTCTACGACCGTGCGGCCAAGTGTTTTGTTCCCCAGGTACATACATCATCCCGATCGGCTTCCCAACCCTCCATGCCAATATACTATGGCTAGTCGGATTATGGCATGTCGATGCTCACGCCGGAAGCTTCGTCCCACAACGTCGTCTTACCGCCCGTGGAGACGAGGTATTGCGCGGTGCTCGTTGCTGCGATAGCTCATACATGCGTAGCTTACAGCTGGGTCTGGCCAACTATCTGGAGCTGCCACCGGCGACGGTCTTCCGAGTCTTTGAGCAGGTACCTCGTCGTCTAGTGGTTCGACTGCATCGATGGGACTCGACGTAGAAACGGATCGAGTACGAAGAGAAGCTGCTCGACGATCACTTGTGCCAATCGCCGCAGAGCTGGGCCAATTCCCCCGGCGACCACCGGCGGCAGTCGCTGTTCGGGTCGTCGACTACGGCCGTCGTCGTCGCCGAGGACGACCCGCGTCCCCACACGCGCCGGCCGTCGTTTTGGAAGCGACTGCACAACAGCGTCAAGAACCTCGGTCGGCGAAAGGACGTGTAATCGATGGCTTTAAAGCGTCTTTCGATGCACAATGGACGCGCCGTGCTCCTCGTACTCTGCCTTGGTGATCCACATGGTCTTGAACGTCGCGAGCGAGGCGAGGATCGAGCCGCCGATCCACGTCGAGTACTGGCGCGCGGGCGGCGCCGAGATGCGAATCTTGATGTCCTTGGGCGCCTTCTTGCGGACTTCGGAGAGCAAGCGGTCGCCAAAACCGGGAAAGAGCGTCGAGCCGCCGCTCAAGACGATCTGCGAAAAGAGCGTCTTGCGCAGATCCATGTCGGAGCGCAGGATTGCATGCACGAGGCAGTCCTGGACGCCTAATGCGGAGAGCGGTCGTCGGCGATGGCTCAAGAAGACCGTTAAATCGTACCTGTGTACTCGGAGCCGATGAGGTCGGGGCGGAAGAGGATCTCGGGCGCTCGGAATTTCTCCGGGCCGAGCTAGACACGCCATGAGAGTCCAGCCAAGTATGGACGACGTACGTTGAGGACACTGCCGTCCGGAAGGCGGTACTCGGACGAGGCTTGGGCGGCCGAGGACGGCGCGTCGCCGGCGGCGTGGGCGAGCTGCTCTTCTTTCGCTGGGTTGAACGCCACGTAGCACAGCTTTTCTTTGATCTCCTTGACAATCTCGAGCTCGGCCGAGGTCTGAAACACATACCCGGCCCGGCGGCAGAGCAGCTGGAGGTAGTTGGTCACGTCCCGCCCGGCCACGTCCATGCGCGTGATGGCATGCGGCAAGGTAAAGCTCTCGTAGACGGGCACGACATGCGTGACGCCATCGCCAACGTCGAGGACGACGCCGGTCGTCCGGCCGGACGCATAGAGCGAGAGGACAGCTTGGGGCGACACAAAGAAGGCGGGCGCGTTGAAGCTCTCAAAGAAGACCTCGGCGGCCTTGACGCGGTTCGCGGCCGGGTTGAGCGGCGCCTCGGTGAGCAGCACCGGGTGCTCTTCGCTCGTAATGTTGAGCATGTCCTTGGAGTACATGTGCTCCCAGATGCGCTGCATGCGGTCCCAGTCGGTGACGATGCCATGCTCCATGGCGTACTTGATGCTGAAGAGCCCGCGGTGCTGCTGCACGCGGCTGCCGACGAACGTGTCGCCGCTCTCGTAGGCGCCGCCCGCCATCATGCGCAGGTGCTTGGTCGTGCCCACGTAGCTCGGGAAGACGGCCTGCGGCAGCTCGCCGCCCGCGAAGCCGGCCTTGAGGATGCCACTGCCGTTGTCGACGACCACGGGCTGGTTGTACTCGGCCATCTCAAAAGCAGGATGCAAAAAGCCCCCGTCCGGACCCGCGTATCCGGACGCACAAGATACGCCAACACTAAAATAGTGTCGCGATCGCCACAAAACGAACGACAATATTGGTTTGTGTACCAGACAGCAAATAGTGTCATGTCTCGCACCAGTCCCAAGCCAAGCGAGTCGAGCTATCCTGTACATTCAATCGCATGCACAGAGCTTGTAGAAGCACGACGTGGCGCTTCTGCGAGACCCACCACGCATGCCAAGGACCCACATGGTATCATTACGATGAAATAGCACTCGCGAGGACGCGGTTAGAGCGCGAGGAGGTCTTGGTTGTGTGTCAAGAGGGCGCCGAGGGCGCCAAAGAAGCCCTCGTGGTGGAAGAACTGCGCTTGCATTTGCGATTTGGACCAGTAGTCGATCGCATAGGCCAGCTGGCGCGACGCGATCTACAGCGAATGATGAACGAGGAACATGAATAATGTACTGTCGACAGGAGGAGGCAGACCTCGTTTTGGCGAAGAAAGTTGCCGCAAAAGTAAATGCGCTGCGTGTCCGAGCGCTGGGCACTGAGGTACGCGACCTAATGTTCATCCTAGCGCATGTGGAAGAGAGGGATATGTACTTGGCCAATGTTGGTGGTGATCATGATCAAGAGCGACCTCGCCACATCTTCGTCACGGACACCGCTCTTGGGCTCGTACTTTGTGCCCTGAAGTGCCCATATACGATGGCAAGCGCGTCGATGATGGAGAAGAGGTACCATTTTGCCAAAGCTGCTCGCAAGCGTATTCGCCGAGAGGTTGAACTGGGTATAATTACCGCCGTAAATGTCACCCACCTAGCAGTATATCTCAATGTTTGCTGCTCCGTCGCCAACGTGTACCGTCATGTCGACCGTGTTGGAGTCGCCGACGATGCTGGCGTCCATGGCTTCGTCAAAGCTTCTGTACTTGGAGAGGAGCTTGCAGAGACCGAGGTACGTGCCACCGCCGAGGCTCGTGCCCGACACGCGCGTGTACTCGGTCTCGCTCGTCACCTTGAGGATGCTCACGCCCGACCCAATGTTGACGAGCAGGAAAGGATACAGCTCCTACAGACTGCTGCACCCTTGTCATATAGGTCGAGACGTACGCTGGTTGGCGTGTGCACGATCGTCTTGGTCGCTTCGCCCATGCCTTGGTGGTTCATGGCCACGTTCTACTACCGACCATCAACGACGCGACGGCAACAGCATGCGGAGGACCTTGAACGTGTAGCACTCGTCGGGCACATGCCGCATGACGAAGCCCAGGCCTTGGATGAGGCACGCGAGCTCGTCACACTTCTCCAGCGTAATGCCCACGTTGTCTTCAAAGAGCTTGCTAAACTTGAAGGCGCCGCCGCCCGTGCAGGGCATCGTGCGGATGTCGCGATGGAAGCAGCGGTGGCGCACAAACTCGACGACCTTCTCGAGCTTGGTTGTCTCAAAGCGCAGAAAGTGGATGCGCCCGGACGCTAGCTGCAGCGCCATGCCATCTTCGCGGTTGGCCGACTTGCCATACGTCGTCGACGCCATTATGTACGTGTGCACGTCGCCGAGCTCGGACGGGTCGCGCTCGAGGTACACGAGCTTCCCGAGCGTCCCGCCGACGTCCATGCCGAAGCGCCGCCCGAGGTCCTTGTCCCGGTGGTAGATGATCCGCGCCTGGAGCCGCTGCAGCTTGCGCTTCCGCAGCACGACGAGGCCGACGACGACGACCGTCGCCAGCGCAAACCGGGCGAGCATCGTGGACTTTCGAGTTGAATTCGGCACATGTGCCGAAAATACATACCAGCCTCCGGTATTCCTAACCGACTTGACCAATGTGAGCCTCGTGTATGAGCTGCTAGCGCCAACACATCTCCGCGCACTGTGCTTTAACCAACACGATCCGATGCTGCGCTTGACGTTCAACGAGAGCCGTGTGCAACGCCCTCGCCAGCGTGTGAGCCTGTTTTGGACCCCCGTTCGATGCCGAATATACGTCATTGCGTTTTCATACCCGACTCCATCAAGCTGGAAACGCAACCGAGAGCAGGAGGAGCGTCGTCGTGATTCCGTGCACCGTTACGCTAGATATACAAACTCGTGCGAGCGATAGGCAAGCGAGCTCTGTTCTCTGTACTGGTTGAATATGATAGGGCACTACGTATTTGATTAGCCAGATCACACTCGGTTTTTTATGTCATTTATGCAAAGGCGTCGGTAGAGAGCGACGGTTGACGGAATGATGACCAGCACCTGTTACGATCCACCGACGAGGGTAATGAAGCAGGCTTAAACGCAGTCGTAGGCGCAAGTTGGAGCCCGGAGAAATGAGCGCTGTTGCGACGTACACAGCCAAATTTTCTGCAGTGCAGGATACTGTCGCCGAGGTCCACGCAGGACGGCTCATCGAGAGCTATGTCGCCTTGAGGAATCTGGCCTTGACTTCACATCTCTTTCATACTGCTTGGACGAGGTGGCCCCAAGCGGCTCGCCCAGCTTGGATGTGCCAAGTTTGCGCGTTGGAAATGGCGAGTCGGTGTGGTAGGAACGCCATTCAGCCATGTACCCGGGATCGCATACATCTTTGCCGCATATCAGCGCCAGGTGGATGGTGTGTCTTCCAGCGTAAGGCTGTCTTCGACATGCCAGGGTCGTGGCGGTCCGGTCGTCGTTCCGTCTTGTGACGGCAAGCGGAAGATCCCTTGGCGCCCGAATTCGAATTCGAAGCGACGATGCCACCAAGTACCTGGAGTATCTACCGACTGCCACCACGACAAGGATGTAGCCGTGTCGAGGTCGGAGGTGTTCCAGGACTTCAGCGCCTTGCTCACCATATTAGTTGGGTCGGAATGTACAATTATGCATTTCTGTTAAATAGGTCGCTGGCGGTTTACTCACGAGAGAAAGTACTCGAGCAGCCATGCGTCGTCGTCGTCCATGAGGTCGTCGTCCGTGATGAGGTCCGTGAGCTGCCAGATGGGAAAGAGAATCTCGTCGGCGCCCACATCCCGTGGGCTATCTTCCTCGAGATCGCCGATGGTGACCTTGAGCGGCGGCACGGGTTGCAGCTTGATGCGCTTGGGCGGTGCTTCGACAACATCGTCGGCAGAGTCGGTGAGCGAGACAAGGAGCACGCGCTTCCCGCTCGCGGACGACGTGACGGCAAAGTTCGAGGTGGCGTGCAGTGTCTCCATGAGGCGGTGGGGTGGACAGAGTGTTTTTTCAAATGACCGCGAACGTAGGAGACCGCGGCAGAATGGCGTCCCCAACAGCCTCTGGGACGACCACTCGATGCCTCGAATTCGAACGGCACGACGACGTGGCACCCCGTTTGTCTCGGTCGTTTCAGAAGCAACCGCGGTGGGACGACTAACGTCGAACTAATCTTTGGAACACTGTTCGCGCTATCTTCCACCTGACAGAGCTGCGGAAACCCGCACGATATCCTGTCGCACAAAGCAGAGACTACAATGGTTGGCCTATCCTTGTACTGAAATATAGGACCGAACTCAGGACAATATCCTGTCGCACAAAGCAGAGACTACAATGGTAGACCTATCCTTGTACTGGAACATAGGACCGAACTCAGGACGAAGGTGGTTCATAAAAAGGTTGCCAAGAGCGGTAGCAAGTGCAACGTCCCTCGGTGAGAAACCCGCCGATGCGTTGAGTTGATAGAGATGCCGTTGCGGCCGTGGGACGACGGCCAAGAGGCGACGCGATCACTCGCGGCACGGGAGCTTGATTCGATTGGATAGCACCATGCATGGTGCCTTTTCTAGATGCGTCGATGGGGCTAATTACAAGGCACGTTGACGAGTTGCGACTTCAGATTGGGACTCATGCCAACGGTGATTTCACCGTCCGGAAGGACGTGCGGTCGCTCGTTCGTGCAAGAGGCTTCGACGTTGTTTGGGAAGACGACGACGGCAACCTCCGTCCATACGATGGTTTTTCCATTCGATTTTCCACCGACTCGCGAGATAGGGATCCTGTCCTGCGGGCGTTTGGCGTTGCATCGACCACCTGTGACGCGGGACGTTGTTTGCGAGGGGTAGGTGGTGCCGATCCAAAGATATATATACGTGGACGTCGTCTTTTTCTCGGGGATTAAATAGAATATCGTGGTGGCGCGTTGTTCTTACGACAGAAAATACTGCAAGAGCCATAAATCGTCCAACAATTGGTCTCTGCTGGGCTCGCCGTCGCTCCAAGGCGGGTACTCGTCGAGCATGGTGGTACTCTCGTGGATGGGCGTTGATTTTGGGTCGGGGTACACCTGTCGGCGCACGTCCGAGTCGTTTGTTGGTACCAACGACGGCGTCTCGAGCGCCTTCTTGAGCGGTGAAATCGAGCACAGCGCCATGATCTAGCAAATTTCGCAATGATCGGTTTGTTCGATGGGATGCGGCGGGTTATTTAAAGCCGTGGGACGAACCCGCGGAAGTGCCACGTTACGCGGCCGATTCTCTCTCAAAATCCAGTTACAACGGCTGCCGTCGTCGATCGATACACCCGCGAAGATGCGTGCGCTTCGTCCCACGAGTCTTGTCCTGCTCGCGCTCCTCCGACGGCTTCTCGCCGACGACCACGCCAGCAACTGGTGTGCGGGGTTTGACGAGGTCGTCTTGACTTTCGACGGTCCGTCGCCCGAGTCCCGCGTCGGGGGGAGCCGGCTATCGCCCAACATGACCTTTAACAGCAGCGTCCTCGAAGATGCGTATGCCTTCTACCAAGTGTGTATCGCCCGCCATACACACGAGCACGCGATCGAGGTCGACGTCGTCGCCGTCACGGGCGACACGACGCTTTTCCTATCGGCCGAGAACCCGCTACCGCAGCGCGGCCACTCGTCGTGGATTGCACAACAGCGAGGCAACGACCACGTATCGCTGCCAACGTACTTGCCTGAATTTCCCCGTGACGGCCCCCGCATGGCCCTCTATATTGGCGTCCTGGGGGCCGCCCCCGGGGTGTCCAACTTTACGCTGACCGTGGCGATCAAAGACTTGCCCGAGAACGCCGACGTTCGATCGCGGCAAGAGTACTACGACAAATCGCGCCGGGTGCTGCTCGAAACACGACGTCTCCGCCGTCGCGGCGCCTAGCAGTTTGCATTCCGTAAAAATGTACGTTGCGCTATTTCTCTGATTCGGGCAGAGAGCTCTATTGGCGGCTTGTTATCACGGCCAGTCTCGTTGAAGATCTATGCTACTCCGCCTCTTCTATTTCGAGGGCGGAGACGCAAGCGAAAGGCGTTGTGCACCGCTCTCGTCCCATCGAATGGGCGAGATGGCCTTCGACAAAAATCGCAACTGCATCTTGGCCGAGCGACGGGGCAGCGATGTCCAAATTTTATCTTGTGAACGAATTCCGCCGAGAGATCAGCTTTTGGCGATAGATAGATCGGCGGGTCCCGTTCCGCTGAGAACTGAAATAGCAGCATATAGATTACCTAGAATCGACGTTGTCGTACCGGTAGAAGAAATGGAAGACGTCGAAGTCGAAGCTCGAGCACTCTCACCCTCGTCACGAGACGCGCTTTGAGATCCGCATGGTGCTTCCCAACGAAATCAACCTCATGAAACGCAAAAGCGCGCCTCGCCGACGACGCGGATTGGCTGCCACGATAAATGCCGGCGTGTGATTGGCGGAGTTCGTATCTGGCTTGTGATTGGCGGAGCTCGTATCTGGCTTGTGATTGGCGGAGCGCCCGTGGGTCTGGCACCAATGAAATTATCGTTCCGAGTTGGTGCGACTGCGTCAAAGCGAGAGCATGAGCAAGCAGAGCAATCCGGCCAAGCGGGGCGGGTTCGCGTCCTCCTTTGCGACGTCCGGCGGGACGCTCAAGTTCCAGGGCTGCGCCCACTTTCGCCAGCGTTTGGTGTGTGCGACGCTTAGCGGCCGCCGCATTCTCATCCAAAACATCCGCGCCGAGAGCGACGAGCCGGGCATCACGGAGTTTGAAGCCAACTTTTTGCGGCTCCTCGACAACCTCACCAACGGCAGCCAGATCGAAATCAACGAAACCGGTACGTCGCTCAAGTACACGCCCGGCTTTATCGTTGGCGGGACGATCGACCACGACTGTGGCACGAAGCGCGCGATCGGCTGGTTCCTCGAACCGCTTGTCGCGCTCGCGCCCTTTGCCAAGAAGCCGCTCGTTGCGACGCTGCGCGGTATCACAAACGACGACGTGGATGTCTCGGTCGACTCGTTCAAGGCGATCACATTGCCGCTGATCAAGGTAGCAAATCTGGGCCGACTCGCTCGATCTCATCACTTGCTAGCACTTTGGCCTTGACGAAGGCCTCGATTTCAAGGTCAAGAAGCGCGGTGCCCCGCCGCTCGGTGGCGGCGAAGTCATCTTTCGCTGCCCGATCGTGCGCCAGCTTCGGTCGGTGCACCTCATCGACGACGGCTTTATCAAGCGGATCCGCGGCGTGGCCTACTGCACGCGCGTGTCGCCGCAGACCGCCAACCGCATCGTCGACACGGGCCGTGGCATCTTCAACAAGCTGCTGCCGGATGTGTACATTTACTCGGACCACTACAAGGGCGCCGAGTCGGGTCTTTCGCCTGGCTTTGGCCTCTCGCTCGTTGCCGAGACGACGACCGGTATCGTGTTGGGGGCCGAAGCCGCGGCCACGAGTGGCAGTCTCCCCGAAGACGTGGCCAAGACCGCGTCGCACTTGCTCTGCGAAGAGATTCAAAAGGGCGGCTGCGTCGACACGACCAACCAGTGCCTCACGCTCCTCCTCATGACGCTGTCGCCCGAAGACGTATCGAAAGTTCGCTTTGGCAAGCTCACGCCGCACAGGTATCTATTGATTCTTGCCATGTTGTTTGGCGCCGAGATTGAAGCGTCCATTTCTAGCATTCAATTCCTGCGTCATTTGCGCGACTTCTTCGGTGTCACGTTCAAGATCAAGGCCGAGAACGAGACCAAGACCGTGCTGCTCTCGTGCCTGGGCCTGGGCTTCAAAAATTTGTCGAAAAAAGTTACTTAAACCCACTACAATATATACAACCGACCACACGCACACAATGGAACAAGTCTGCTAAACTACGCATTGCGACACGCTACATTATACGCGGGCAACATACACCAATGGTGTCCGCACCACAAAAGGTGGCCATGGAGCCGCCCGAGCCACAAGCACTCCGGACCGTCCGTTTGGAATCAGATGCGACTCAGATGCAGGCCGCCAATCCAATGTCGTCGTTACAACATGTGCTTTTCGCACCACAACATGGATGTCCGCTCGTGGAATTTGGAATTGGAAATACATACATTGAGGAAATTCGCGACTATTATTTGCGGCGAGATTTCGCCTTCTCAATGTCCTTGCTCTTGGTCGGTGGCTTCTTGCGCTTGG
The DNA here is from genome assembly GCF_000281045.1 of Saprolegnia diclina VS20. Lineage (NCBI taxonomy): Eukaryota > Oomycota > Saprolegniomycetes > Saprolegniales > Saprolegniaceae > Saprolegnia > Saprolegnia diclina. The sequence continues at coordinate 856,164 of NW_008246068.1, forward strand.
GTTTGGGCGCGGCCTCGAGGGGTTGAATCTTCTTCCCGCCCATCTTGGATTTGATCGCAGTGCGCCCGGCCACAAGCCACTTGATAGCGATCGCCGTCGAAGCGGCATTGAGGAAGACTGGTTGGTTGGCCCACTTGGCGCCCCGGAGCGCCGCGTCCTCTTCGTCGTCGCTGACGTTGGCGACCGCGCGGCGCTTGCCGGTTTTGCCAAACACGCGGTCCTGGCCAAGCTTGTACCACTTGAGTAGAATTGCGCGCGACGCCGCGTTGAGGTGGACGCTCCCAAAGCCGAGGGCGGCTGCGGTCTCGGCGTCGGCCATCGTTTGGTCGTTGGCACCGAGCCCGAGGGGCTGCATGCGTGCCTCTTGCTTCTGCTTGGCGAGGCAGTTGAGGCAGAGCGTCCGAAACTTCTCGTGCTTGATGAAGAACGCCTTCCACTCGGCCACGTTGAACTCGTCACTCGGGTACACCTTGTCAAACTTGTCGCCCATGACTTCGAGCGGAATCATGAGCTCGACTTGGAGCTGGCGGCGACTGAGGCAGCTCTCGCACTCGACCTTGCGCGCGGCGTTGATGATGGGCTGCACCGCTTCGCGAAGCCGGAGGCGGCGGCGCGCTTTGGCCAGCCAGAGCCGAATGATGTCGCGGGACGGCGCCGTGAGCGAAACGGGCCCGAAATGCGGCCGGCCACCTAGTTGCAATAATGAACCTCAAGATATTGCATACGATGCAATCGTCATACTGTCGTCGTCATCGTCGTCCGACACTTGGGGGTTGAGACTGCTAATGATCTTTGAAAACTGCGTGATCAAGTACGGCCGCGCCCGCCGCAGCGTTCGGGGCGTGAGAATGTTGGGCAGCTGCTCGATGATCCACGCGCGGTTGTAGTTGAGGAACTTGTACCGAAACGTCTCGGACGTCAGACGTTGGTTCATCAAGAACGCTTCGTGCGACGCGCCTTTGAGTCGCTCGAGCTCCTCCCAGTTGGGTACGTCCATGTTCTCGTCTTCCGGGTTGGCAATCCACATGGTCGACTCGTGCCGGAGCTTGTACAAGGCGAGCTTCCGGATCAAGTAGAGGCAGATGCGGCGCACGCAGTAGCACGTTAGTGCCATGTACGGCACAAGCGCCAGCACCGCGGGGTCGGCAAACATATTGTATTTGTTGCGCACCTAAACAAAAAATATCAATGTATCAGTGTATCAGTCGTGACATGTCAGGATGACATACCATGATTTCGATCGCGACCACGAGCGCGAGGATCGCGAGGGTTTGGACACCGCACATGAAATGGTACTGGGACGAAAAGCAAATCTGGTCGAGGTGCCGAAGGCCTTCTTCAATGCACTCGTCGAGGTTGTGCTCGAGGCCCTTCCAGCGCTTCTCGCGCTGGATGTAGCGGTACCGGCAGTAGACAAAGTAGTCGTAGAGCTTCCAGCCCTTGAAGAGCTCGAGCGAGTGCAAGATGAAGACGTCCGCGAGCAGGTGGTACGAGATGATGACGATGAAAAAGTAACAGTAGTACTCGAGGTCTTGGACGCGGATGCTGTAATTGTCGGCAATGCCCGTCTCGGCCCGAAACACAATCATGATGATGACCATGGTCGGCTGGAAGAAGAATGCGAGCGTTTCCATGGCGTACTCCATGGCGAAGTCAATGATCGGCTCGACCGTGTCCGCGTCCTCTTCACTCGCTTTGTCGCTTGCCGCCTTGTCCGAAAGCGCCTTCTTGGCGTCTTCTTCCTTCTTCTTGTTGGCTTCGTCTTCGTCGTTGTCGATCGGCTTGCCGTCGGGCCCGAGCTTCTTCGGCTTGCGCTTCTTCTTTTTCCGGACCAGAAAAATCTTGGCCAAGCGCACGACTTCCTTCCCGGCTCTCTGAAGCAGCCGGAAACATGCGCGCAGATGGCCAAAGATCGCGTCCAAAACCACATCAAAGTAGAGCCGATGGAGGAACGCGACGCCAAACAAAATGTAAAACGCAATCATGAACCCAAGCAAGTCGGGCGCCGCCATTGTGATCGTAGCAAAGACGACGTTGGTCGCACACTTGAGCGGACTGAGAAGGAGTCGGTCGTGCAGCATGGCCTCGCCCGCCATGTCGATGATAGGCACGAGCAGCTTGGTCATAAAGAGAATGTACCAGAGGTAATTCGGAAAGTCCTTCCAAAACGAAAACTCGACCACGACCGTGAGGAAGAGCGCTTGGAGCACACTCGCAAAGATGAAGCTCGTCCGGAGCCACGGCGTTGGTTTCCACAGCGAGTCGTCTTCTTCTGGCAAGAGCGCGTCGCTTGTCTCGGTCTTTTCTTCGGCCGCGCGCTCTGAAATCGAAATGGTCTTGGGCACGAAAATGACGGCCGCTTCGCTCATCAAGTAGCACCCGAGCAGGAGAAAACAAAAGCCCGTCCGCCCATGACGCATCGTCGTCACGAGCGCCGGGTCGAGCAAAGCAGCGTTGTACTGACTCTTGACGTTGTCGAGGAGCCAGTACGGGTACGCCCCCGGGTAGTTGTTGGAAATCGAAAACGCAAGGTCGCCGTTGAGCAAGAGGTAGAACGACCCGATGATTGCCGAGAGTGGCAGTGTCGCTAAAATCGCACCGATCGTTGGCGGCGGCGCAATCAGCGAAAGATAGCTCAAGTAGTAGAGCTTGGGCGGGTCTCGAATGCGCGTCATGAGCCTACAAAGTATCGCAACATGACAGACTGTCTTGCCCATTTCAGACAGTGTACCGATTGATGATCCACGCCATCGCACAGCCAACCCATGCGACGAGCCCCATGACGTTGAAGAGCGTGATGTACATGGACGGCTCGAACGCAAAGTTGATGAGGAGCTCGAGGTACCCAAGCGGGTGGTACTCGACGTGCAGTGCATAGTCGGTCCGCGTCGTGTCCACATCAAAGTTGTCGAAAATGAGCTTGACAAAAATGAGCCGCTTGAGCTGGAGCGTCACTTGGTAGTATGCAATCTCGAGTGTCATTTTGCGTGGAAAGCACTGGATCGTGCAGCCGCCTTCGATCACGTCGGCCGCCGATCGGTCGATGAGGACAGGAACAAAGATATCGCTGTTGCCCGCCGCCAGCAGTGTCCCGTAGAGCGCGCTGCCCGTCGAGTACGCTTGGTACGTGACCGGCTCGTTGACCATTTCGAAAAGCGACGTGAGCGTGCTGGCTTCAAACCAGCGCGGGTTCACGGCGACCGAGCGCAAGTCTTCTTCGTATTCGCAGGCGACGTCGCGGTAGCAGTAGTCGGCGATCGGGTCTTGCAGAATATCGACCGGCCCCACGACGACCACGTCGTCTTGGTTGAGCAGTGGCGGGAGGGTGCGGCGAGACCACGTTGCCGGCTGCTCGGTGAGCGCGGGAAGCTGACAATGCTCGTCGCTCTCGAGCAAGTCGAAGATCGTCATGTACCGGCCATATCCACGGCAGTGCGAAAAGTATGGCAAGTACGGTAGCATAACCTAGACATCGCCTGAATCCAATACCGATGGTCGAGACGACGAACGTACGTTGGTCATGTCGTACGAAGAATTGTCGGAGGCGAGGCCCTGGAACGTCTCGCGGTACTTGGCGACCATATCGATGGTGGTCGCGAGCGTCGAGAAGGGCGAGCTCCAGTACGCGTCCGTGGTCACCCCCGGCACTGGCGTGTCGAGCAAGTTGAGCTGTGGACTCTTCTCGCTGACCACGTTGGTTTGGAGCACTCGACCGCGCTCGAGCTGGCTAAAGCGCGGCGGGAGGTTCATCGGGTACGGTACATTCAAGCCAATCGCGCGTCGATAGACGGCCAGGAATGCGTAATCCCGCGGCACGAGCTCCTCCTCGAACGAAATAATGGGCGAGAGCGGGCGGCTGTCGGCCACGATGCCAGCTGTGTTGTTGGCGCGACTTGGCGACCGAATCTCAACCGACGTGGAGTTCACAAACAGGTCGGCCGCCGACGCAAAGAGACCGTACGTGATGTGAATCTCGGGCTTGATGAGCATGTCTTCCAGCGCCAAAAGGGTCAGGTTGAGCACATCGTGCTGTTGAAACGCTGTCGACGTCAAGGACGATGGCAGAAGTAGCGGCTGACGACACGGTGACGTCTCGGTCGCTGCCCCCAACGGCAGCCGCACGCGCTTGGCATTGCACACGGCATTGTTGCAGAGGCTCGGGGCGACGTAGATGGCAATTTTGAAGTGCTCGTCGTACAGCATGTCGACAGGAATGTGGCGCAGATCGAACGACAAGAGAATCTCCGAGAGCCCACGCAGCGCAAACCACCCGAGCTCCGGCGGCCACGGCCCTTCTTCCGACGCACGATACCCGCAGGGACTCGCGCTCGGTGGCGACGATGCGTACGTGAGATCCGCGCCGGTCGACGATATATGCACACCGTAGTTGGACACGTGCACTTTGGCGGCGACGGACGCCGCGCCGTTGAGCGCCATTGGCGGCGTGCGGCACTGCACACGGCTGCCGTTGACGTACGTGGCGGGGACTGACAAGAAGACGATCGAGTCGACGAGCCGGAACTCGCATGTGAGCTCATTCGTATCGAGAAAGTTCCGCCCGATGACAGTGAGCAACTCGCCGCCAGTCGCCGAGAGCTGAGACGGGCACGCTCGCATGACGTCGATCGTACCGTTGTGCCACCCTAAGGCACTGGCCGACGCGTTCACCGGGAGCACTTTGGTGACAACTTCGACTTCGCCCGTCGGATTCGACGTCGCCCACGAGTTGAAGATCTTGGTCTCGCCTTGAAACGTATACGTAAACTGCGGGTAGTACGACTTGGCCGGGTCCTTGTCGCAGACGCTGATTTCCGTAATACTGCAGTCGATCTGTGCGTTCGAGCCCGGGAGCGACGTGGTGCGCGACGGGCACTGGCACTCTTTCGCAGTGCCGTCGGCCGTACCTAGAGGGCAAAATGCACCGACAGGGCACATGTACCGCGTCCGCTCCGTGTCTTTGGTGCCCCGGAGACACGTGCTGCCCGGCGGACACAGATTGTCAAATGCTGTGGCGAGCGTCGTCTCGGCACCGCAAAAGTACCCCGCGGGGCACTCGTGCATGTATTGCATATCGAGCGTCGTGGCTTCGCCGCACACGTACCCGGACGGACAAATGATGCTCTGCGTCAGGTTGTTCATGCCTAGTTGCATACATGCCATTAGACAACTTGTCCATCAATCGCGTTGTACCTTGGACGCCGCAGACGCGCCCGGCGGGGCACGGTTCACAGTACGAAATATCGGCGACGCCAGAGTTGGGCGACCACGTGCCGGCGGGGCACAGGCGGCACGTGATCGAGTCGGCGATCGACCGGTACGACCCTGGTGGGCAAATCTTTGGAATGTAGTTCCCGTACCCCGGGCACGTGTACCCCGCGGGGCACACTTGGCAGTTGGTGCTCGATGCAAAGACGGCAAACGTGCCGGGAAAACACAGCATTGGCGCGATCGCACCGTCCTCCCCCGAGAAAGTACCCGGGGGGGTGATGACGGGAAACGTCGTCCCTGGTGGACAGTAGTGCCCTGGATAGCACAACGTCGCTTCCGTGGTGCCCTCGAGGCAGAACGCGCCTTCGGTGCACGTTTGACGCGACGTCGCCCCCGCTGGGACATTGGGCAGCCAATCGATCGTGAGCGGCGCTTCGATCCCCGCAAGGCAAAACGTGCCTGTCGCGCACGGGTACGGGCGGAGGGGCGAGAGCTCGGACGGGTCGAGCGTCCACGTGCCTTCGTTGCAGTAAAAGCCGGCGGGGCACAGCTGCACCGGGTGGGACAAGCCGACGGCCGAGCACACAAAGCCGGCCGGACACAGCGTTGGCGCGGTGTTGTTCCAGCCAGGACAAATCGAGCCAATCGGACAGAGCACGCACGTGGGCTGGCCCGTCGCCGGTTGATATGTGCCTGGGTAACACGCTATCGGCTTGGTGTTGCCGACGCCCGGGCAGTACATGCCACAAGGGCAGAGCAGCGCGTCTGTCGGGTTGGGGCAGAAGTAGCCTGTCGGGCACGGCCCCGTGCCTTCGGGCGTAAAGCTGCCGCGCGGACAGAAGAAGCCAGCATAGCAGGTCTGCGGTGTGCTAAAGTTGTTGGCCATTGGCGACAGTGTCGTCGCGCCCTTGAAACAGTACATGCCAAGGGGGCACACGTAGGGCTTTTCGGGCACAAGGACGCTGCTGCCGATGACGCAGTTGCGCACGAGACATCCCGGGTCCTCCAACACCGGTGGATGGTTCAGTCGCCGCGCGCCGGTTGCCGGGAGCACGCGCGCCACGATCGGCCACGTCATGGAGCTGTCGTTGAAGACAAGGAGGCCCGTCTCGTTGTTCCACAAATAGTTGTTGCTGGCCTCCCACTCGTGAACGTTCATCGTCTTGGTCCCACGACTGCAGTAGTGTCCTTGGTTGCACAATATTGTCGGCGTCGAGAGCGCTTGGCGGTCGCAAATGTAGCCGGCAGGACACAGCACGGGGTGCGAGAGACCAAAATCCGGGCAGAAATAACCTACGGGGCACGGAAGGCAGGCAGTTTGGCCGGCGCGCGGCTGGAACGTGCCAGGCGTGCAAAGCGTAAAGTTCTGTGCATCCGCGCCGATGTACGTGCCATTGGGCGACGCAGAGACGTCGTGGCCCCAGCAGTACGCCCCGCGCGGACATGAACTGCGGTACTCAAAGGGCACGCCGCTAGTGGAGAAGGCAATACCGTCGACTGTCACTTCGATCGTCACAGTGGTGGCAGGCGCCACAAGGTTGCCGACACGGGACGGTGCCACGCAGAGCAGCAGCTCCGGTGAGAGATACGTGGCTTGAGCAAACCGCTCGCCAAAGCGGCACCCGAGCGTCGAGATGTTTTGAAAATGTCGGCCCTGCACAAAGACCGGTGTTTGGCCTGGTAGAAGCGTAAACGTCGGTCGGACCCGGGCGACGCGAACATCCGGCACGAACGAAAATGCCACTGGCGAGGCAAACTCGATGCCATTGGTCGTCACACTGAGGGCGACGCGCCCAATGGGATGCGGCGGCAACAAACATTGCACAGTCGTCGAGTTGACGTAGATCGCCGGTACGAGTGTCGTATCCACTTGACAGCTGAGCTCGATCGTCGAGCGAAAGCTCGTGCCGTACACATGTACGAGCGTCGTATTGGCCAAAGACGGTGCGGACGCCGGCGCGACACCGACGAGCGTCACCGCTGCTGCGAACGTTACGGTCGTCGTCGGCGGGGATGGATCGAGACCGTTCAAGATGCTAAGTTGCAGCGTCGCCTGTCCGACGGCTAGCGACGGCGGTACGGCGCACTGCAGCAGCGTACTCGAGTGCACGGTCGCCGGCACCACCACGAGCCGGTTCCATACACACGACACCGGGTAGGGTCGAAAGTGGTAGCCTCGCACCGTGACCGACCCCGTGCCAACCTGCGACACGATGGGTGGCCACGATGACGTCACGAGTGGTGTCGGCGCGTATGTGAAGAAGCTGCCGTGGGACGTGAACGATGCATTGTTGTTGGACGTGTGGACGACGACGACGTCACGTCCGTTGCTCAGCGAGACAGTGGTCGGGTCGGGAGCGACGCAAGTCACTTCGGTTCGCGACACAAACGTGGCGGACACCACCGCGAGGCCAAACCGGCATACGAGCAGAGGCGACTGGCTAAAATGGTTGCCAAATACCCGCACCCGCGTGCCAACGTTGCCAAACTCGGGCGAGATCGCGCGCTGCACGGCGTCGTTGGCGACCATTACATGTCGTGCCGATATGGAAGCGAGAATGCCGTCGTTCGACACCTCGACCAGCAGTTGCATCGGAACGTGCCGGGGAGATACGCACACAAGCGACGTCGGTGACCGGTACGACGCCGGCACAACAACCGTGCCAAACATACACTGCAACGTCGGGATGTTTTGAAACAAAGACCCGATGACGGTGACCACGGTGCCGCCGCTGGACGACACGGTTGGTGGAAAGAGCGATGTAATCGTGGGTCGATCGGTGCGCACCGTCGACTCGACAAACGCGGGGACCGGCGGTGGTACCGGTATCGGTACATACGTCACATTCCACGGTGTCGCCAGTGTCGCAAAATACGACTGCAGCGACACGACGTAGGTACCTGGCGACGGTTGCGGCGGGGTGACACAGCGCAGTCGCGTGGACGTAGCGTAGGCGGGCACAACAGCACTGCCGATGCGGCAATGCGACACCGACTCCAAGTGATTGCCATAGAGCGTCACGTCGCTGCCGCCGTCGACAAATGCCGTCACCACCGGCATGGCCGTCACCACTGGCGTCGGTAGAATCTCAAACGAAAACGGGTCCACAGAAGCCGGCGCAGATGCCGTTGACGAGACTGCGAACGCCAACGACGTCGGCGACGCCTGCGGACTTGCGCACACCATCGTCGAGGCCGTCACTTTGGAGGCTTGGACGGCGGTCGCGCCAAACCAGCACGTCGCGTTCGAAGAGACGCGGACGTTTTGCGTCGCCACGGTAACAACGGTACCACCGATGCTCCACGCTCGCCCCGGTGTCACCGACAGAATGCGCTCCAACGCCACGTAAGTGAAGGCAACGACGGCTTTTGGCGCTTGGTTGACCAGACCGACGGCGAAACGCACGGTGCGCGACGTATAGTTGTCGGTTGTTGCTGGCGCCACGCACATGGCAGCCGTTGGGGACACAAACGTGGCCAACACAGTGGTTGTGTCAAACGTGCATTCGAGTTGCATCGCCGGAAAGAAGCTGGCGCCTGAAATGCGCACCGTCGTCGACCCGGTGGTTACGCCCGTTGTCGGCGCCACGGACGCCACGTACACTGGTGCACGAAAGGTAAAGTTGCCGTGCCACACGACATCGAAGCCGTTGTTGGTGAGCCCGATAGCTACGGTGCCAGGCACATGCACCGGTGTCCGGCAGGTAGCAAACGAAGCGTTCTCGAATGCTGCGGGGACGCGGGATGCGTTAAAGACGCAAGCCAGCGCACTTGACGGGTAAAACTTGGCGCCACGGAATGCTACAATGGTACTGCCGCTGTTGTCCGCTTCACGCGGCTCCACAACTTGAAGTTGAAGCGGTGGCAGCGCTGTAAAGACACCAGAAAGCTGCGTCACCGGGGTGCCAAAATGATACACATCGACGCGCAGCGACGTGGGCGACGAGACATGCGGGACCTGCGGCGAGACGCACGACGCCTCGGACGGCGAGACAAAGATGGCAGGTGTCGTCTGGCGCCACCCGCTGTCGTCGCTAAACACGCACTCTAGTGCCCTCGACTGATTGAAGCCCGTGCCGTGAAGACGCAGATGTCCACCGCCATCGCTCGAACCGAACGGCGGAACGATGGACCACACTTCGGTCGGGGCCAGGTACGGTAGCGAGAGCACGTTGGACCGTCCACTGAGCGCGTCAACAAACAGCGTCGCGACACTTGCAGTGGCACGGGGCGGCACGACGCACGTCACTGTCGTCGACGATAGAACCATGCCTGGGCCAGACGCTCGCCCGTCGTCAAAAATGCAGGTGACCGGCCCCTCGAAGGATGTACCGACAATCGCTACGACATCACCACCGAGCGGACTGACCGCGGTGCGATTCGAAAGAGCACTCAGCACCGGTAACGCACGGTAGGCAAACACGACTGACGACGGAGACACCTCGAGGCCACCGTTGCTCAACGTGACGTCGACGGTACCGGCAGCGTGCGCCGGCGCCACGCACGAGACACATGACGCGTTGATGTACACGGCAGGCACCGTTGTTGCGTTGAATCGGCACGCCAGCGTCGTTGAAAAACCAATGTGGCGGCCAAGGACCGAAACGATGGTACCACCGGTGGTCGCGCCAGCCGACGGCACGATCGTATCGAGAAGCGTCGCGTATGTGAATTCAAAGGTCAAAGTGGCTGGCAACGCCGTGAGGGCGTCCGATTCATCGAGGAGGCCAACTGGAACGACGCCCGTCGTGTGAGCAAGCGTGACGCACTGCAGCTCGGTTGGCGACACATACACGGCCGGCACCACAGCAGAGCCAAACGTGCACGCAAGTTGTTTGGCTTGGTGAAAGCCATGGCCCAAGAGGCGGACACGGGTGCCCCCAAGCGCCGATCCGGTGCGTGGTCGCAGCGATCGCACGTGATAGGCATCCAGCACCTCGAACGTCACGCCGTTCGCCGAGTAGTCGACACCGTTGTTGAGGGACACTTCGACTTGCAATGCTCGCTGCAAACGCCCGTCGACGATCGTCAAAGGCACATCGGGTACAACACACTCGAGTCGCGTAGTCGAGCTCACGTGGGCGAGTACAAGTGCGCGTTTTCCGAAGCGACAGTAGACGTTACCGCGGTCGACAAACCCCGACCCCAGAACGACGATTCGGGACGCCACTTGACCGCGCGGTGGCTCGACGGCCACCACCGACGGCACCACGAGGTACTCGTAGCTCACGCTGGCCAGGACGTAGCCAGCGGCATTGCTTGAAAGTTCGACGGTGACGACACCGCGCGAATGCGGCGGCGCGATGCATGCCACCATTGTCGCGTTGATCTTGCGGGTGGGCACGATGACGCGATCGATGCGGCAGTGCGAAGCCTGGCCGACGTTGGCGCCTTGGAGGTATAGAGTCGTGCCACCCGAGATAGGACCGTTGTTTGGCGAGATCATCGTTGCGTTCAAGGGTGGATCCACCGGCAAAATAGTCGCCAGAACGAAGTCGAGGCCGTTGTTGGCGACCTCAAGAACGACGATCGACGTCGACGCCAGCGCCGGGACTGCACAGCGCGCATGGCTCTCCGACATGAAAAACGCCGGTGCCGTCGTCGCCTGGTTGATGCGGCAGACGATGGACGGACGCAAAAAGACGCCATGCACATCGACCAGCATCGCGACACCCGCGATACCGCGAGCCGGAAACGTCGAAAGCACTTGCATTGGGGGCACATAGGCGTAGCTCATTGGGAACGACGCCAGTCGCACGCCATCGGCGCTTGTGTAGAGTGAGATCGTGACGGTCTCGGGCCAAGCCGCCGGCGGCGCGGCACACGACACGGTGTGGTGCGCTGCATCGAACGTCGCCGGCACCAACGCGTCACCGGTGCCGAGCTCAAACGCACATTGCAGGTGCCACGACGCGCGAAGCCCAGTGGCCGAGAGAACGACCGGCGTGTGTCCGCCAAGCGGTCCATTCGGCGGCGTAACATCTAGAATGCGGACGTCGTCGACGTACTCGATCGACATATTGAGCCAGTTGACGAGTGCACCGGAATAGACAATACCGAGAGATACATTTGTCGGCAAGGGCGATGGCGGCGCCGTGCATTCGACTTGATGTACCGATACAAAGCGTGCCGGCGTGGACTGCGTTGCACCAAACTGACACGCGAGATCCGGCGTCGCGAGAAATCGACGACCGTAGAGGCGCACGACAGCGCCACCGTTGAGAAGCGACACAGCCGGCTGCATGCCGACGCCTTCGGGTGGCAAGTAGACGGCAAGCACGAGTCGATTGTCCGTGTACGTCTGCCCGTGGAGCTCCAGCCAAATGTCGAGAACACTTGCGACCGTCACGTGCGGCGTGAGGCAGTCGAACGCGCGGGGGGCCACTGTCCGCGCGGGGGCTTGCCACGTCCGGTTGGTCGCCGCTTGGTAAAAGACGCAAGAGAGCTCGACGTCAAGCGCATCATAGTGTAAGTGCATCGTGATTGGGACACGTGCATTTGTTGGCACGTACGACGGCAGGACGGAGCGTAGCGTGTTGCCATCGATGACGTCCATGGACCACCCCGTCCAGATGTCGTGTTGGTCGTTGAGTACCAAGTCGACCGTGGCGACACCGGCGACCATCTGTGTCGGTACAGAGCAGGTGATCGTCAGTGTCGTCGACGTCATCGCTACAACGAGCCCCTTGGAGGCAACCTCGCGGTCAAAGAGGCAGTCCATCGCTTGCTCTTGAAACGTCGTCGGCACTGACGACGTCAGCGTGAGCGACACGGAGGCATTTGGGTGCATGGCAACCATCGATGGCCACAGCGCCGTGACCAAAGGCGCCTCGAGGTACTTGAACGTGAGCTGCGGGGCCGACACAAAGTTGGGCTGGAGCTCGGTCGTGATGACGATCGTTACCGTCGCCGGCGGTGCGCCTTGCGGGGGTAGAGTACACACAAGATAAGTCGCGTTCAGCACCATGGCAGGCAAAAACACTCGAGCGTCGAGCCAGCACCCAAGCGCGGGGTAGAACCCGAGACCCGACACCGACACGATGGTCCCGCCCGTGGCCAAGCCTGCCGTCGGCGCGGCCGCTGCAACCGCAACGTCGCCGGCAACGTGCATCGTTCGACTGGATCGTGTCAGCGGAATGTACTCGGAACCGTTGGCGCTGAGTGAGAACGGTACGGCTGCCAGTAGCGCCGGGATCGGGCAGTGCACACGCACGGAAGAAACGTATGTGACCTTGGTCGCTTCTGCGCCAAAGACACAGACGCAATCAACACCTTGAAGCATCGGATCGCAGATACCGAGCCCGGCGCCGTGCACCGACGCCGTGAGCGCGGGTGCATTCATCGGGACAAACGCCGGCTCGACAAAGTCCACAAACACAGCTTGCAACACGGCCGCGATGTCCAGCATTAGGGCACTCGGCTCAAAGTCCACGCCATTCACCGAGACAAAGAGGCGGGCAGTCGGCGTGGACGGCGTCGGTGCTCCAAGAACACAACCAAATGTTTGGGTGCCCGACAAGACGGCCAGGCATTGCATATCCGGTGTCTTCAGCCAGAGACGCTGGGCGCTCGTAGGCGACGTCGTCACGACTACATGCCACTGCTCCGTAGCATCGAGGCTTTGCTGCACCGAGAGCAGCGTCGGCACTGCCAAGTACGCATACGTCAAGTTCGTCGCGAACGTCTGGTGGTTCACCACGAGCGCTACGGACACGACACCCGAGGTCGCCTGCGGTGGCGCCTTGCAGAGAACGTGGCGCGTCACGTGGTCGTAGCTGCCAGCGTGCCACTGTGATCCAAAAATGCATGTGATGTTGCGCGCTTGCGCCAGCCCACGGGTCTGCACGCGGACAACGGTGCCACCCGCACTCGGTCCCTCGCTGGGGACCAACGACGGGAACGCGAGCGGTGGCAGAGTCGAAAACACCAGTTGCGGGCCAGGAATCACGTTGGCGCTGTCCCAGAGCACAGCGATTGGTGTTGAGCCCAGTGGCAGCACCGGAATACCACACGTGAGCTCAGAAGTCGATACAAGCGACGCAACTGTCGTGGTAGATACGCCGAATCGGCACTGGTACGACGTGATTGCTGAGCTGAAGTTGCCGTACAACGACAGCGTGCTGGAGCGATCGACGATGGCAAGGGCTGTCGGGTGGATGGAAGATATTGTCATCGACGCAACATACTGAAAGTGCCATGGTACACTCGGTACCGGCTCGTCTCCCACCAATAACGTTACGTTGACCGTGCCAGAGCCCGGTGGCGCCGCGCAAGAGACGTTGTAGGCCGAGCTAATGGCGGGCACCAACGCGGTACCAACGCGGCAGCTCGTCACAGATGTCAAATGCACGCCTTCCACGATGAGGTTCGCACCGCGCCAGCCAAATAGAGTGCGTGGGGCAGCAAGCGCCGGCGCCGGCGCCACCACGATGATCGTTTCGTAGTAAATGCGGTCGTGGCCGAGGACCCGCAGCGTGAGGTTGCCTGCGACCAGTGCCGGCGCCTGACATGCGAGGCGCTGGGGCGAGAGATGGACGGCTGCGACACGATCAGTCCCGAAGATGCACTCCCAGCGCTGTGCAAAGTTGAGCGCTGCACCGTGCACTTGCGCCCACATCTGAAACGAGGCGACCCAGGCCAAGCTTGGCTGGACTGTGAACACCACCGGAGGCGTCGTGAACGTAAAAACGAGTGCAGTCTTGACAACTGCGGGGCCAAAGACAAGGGAGAGCGGCACCATGGGCTGCACAGTTGTACGTGGTACCTGGCATAGCACGCGCTCTGGCGACACGACTATACCCGGAACGATGGCCGTGCCAAACATGCATTGCACCGAGATGCCGGCGGGAAAGCCGCGGCCACGGATGGCCACCGTGTAGTTGCCCCCGAGGGGTCCCGTCGCGGGCTCGAGCTGCCACTGCGTCGTGTTCCACTCTGGCAGCACTGTGATTGGCACCACATTAGAGTAGACAACCCCGTCAATGGCGACACCTAGATGAACCGTCGAGACGAATGGCAGCGGAGGCAACGCACAGAGGACACGGCGACTCGTGACGTTGGTGGCAGCTACGGTAGTGACGACCTTGTCGACCACTTGAATCACGCACATGAGCGGGACGGATTCGTTTGGAAAGGCCCAGCCGGAGACGACGACAGTACTTGGTGTCGACGATGCGATAACAACTGGCTCGACATGAACGATCGCGGGCTCTTGAATGTACTGTATAGAAAAGGGACCATCGTGCGAGACGGGAACGTCGACGTCGAGGTACAATGCCGCCGGAAGGCTGCCCGAGGGCTGCGCAGGCGCCATGCAAAACACGCAGGACGCATTGGCTACTGAGACAGCAGCGGTGGCCGCACCAAAGAGACAGTGCATTCGAGGACTGTAGGGCAACGACGGCGCCCCGCAAAACGTGACCCGCGTCGACCCATCCAAATTGGCAACCAATGGCGTCATCGAGATGCGCCGTGGGGCCGCCACCACATGAAGCTCGAAGACGGTATCGGCAAAGATGGGCACCACCGAGACGTTGTAAACAACCACCGAGACGTTGTAAACACCGGGTTGGACAATGAAGACGCTGCAGGCAATGCGATCTTGCGAGTCGAGAATCGCGGCCACGTACATCTCGACGGGGCCTTGGAGGCGGCACTGCATTCGGGGTCCTCTCGGTCCTGCCAGCAGCTTCATTGTGGCCAATAAAGAGCCTTCAAACACAAGCGACGTTGTCTGGTTGGCTACTTGCAACGTTGGCGTCATGGTCGTCACGACGCCCGTGCTTGTCAGGACGGTGACGACAACGTCTGCGATAGGTTGGAACTGAAACCCATCTGTGGTGGACAAGGCGATCGCAAACGTCCCTGGTGTCGTCGGCACGGGGCATTCTGCGACGGAGTCCGACACCACGGCGCATGACAAGCTGGACGACGACGCACCATACATCACAAGCAGCGTCGGACCGAGGTGGCTGCCCGATATATGGATCAAGGACCCCATCGGCACGACTTGCGGCGAGACACTTACCACCACGGGCGGTGCCACGACGGTCCAGGAGTGGTCCGCCAGAAGAGCTCCCGACGCCGTCTCGAGTGTCAATGAGACGTGACCTAGCGTCGAAAGCACGGGTACTTGACACTGCGCCGTGTTCTCCGAGCTGGCAACAACGGGCATCGACATGGTGCGGTTGAAGTTGCAGAAGACGGGCGACGCAGTTGCGAGCCGCACGCCTCGCAGCAAGAGCACACTCCCAGTGTAATTGACGTACGACGCTGTCACGTTGGGGGACACGGAGAGAATCGAGGCTGGGAGCGATCGCGCTACGGTTTTGGTGTGCACTGGTCGGTCGTTGCACCATAACGTCAGCGTCACATTCGGCGATATCATCGTGGACGGTAAGACACATTGCACCGACGTCGCATCGACGCTGATGGCTGGTACGCGGTCGGCATCGTTGACGGCGCACAACAGTGGCACCGATGCACCGTACTGCCCATAGAACGTCACGAGAGGGTCGTCCACAGTGACCATCGAGTCGCTTACAACGATTCTCTGGCACGGATCGGTCATGAGCACCACTGTCGACGGCAACGGCGCGCCGTTGTACCACAAAGTCAAGGCGCTGGGCGCATCGAGACCGGCGCTCGGACAGCGCAGCACGCTCGGTCGGTCGTACGTCGAGGTTACCATCGTCGGCGTGGTTGCAGTTGACGAAGCAATGGCGCACTCATACGCACGCACCGACGCATTGACATCCAAAGCGATTGTCCACCCGCTTGGTCCCGACGGCACCGCCTGTACTTGCGTAGGAAAGGCGAGGACCTCGAATGCAAGCAAGGTGGAGGCGCGTTCGTCGTCGTTCCAGCTCACACTGACTCGGACGCTGGCTTCGTGCAGGAGCGGCGGTGCCGTGCACTGCAGCGCCGAGCTGTTGAGCACGCGAGCACGGACGACTGTAGCGTCAAAGTGACAGCACCAGCTCGTCGCATCCACAAAGTTGGTGCCGCGCACGACAACGTCTTGGTACTGCGCCACGAGACCAAAAGACGGTGCAATCGAATGCAGCTGCACACGTGCGAGGTACGTTAATGGTCGTGGAGCGCTTGACGAAGCAAAGCCATCGAAACTGACGTCGACGAACACGACACCGGGCGCATGCGGTGGGGCCGCGCAGACAAAGGTTCCATCGGGTCGTCGATGACCCGACACGATCTCGCCATCGATGCGACACGACAGTTGTGGCGGCGCTGGGGTGGCTGTGATGCGCAGCAAGGTGCCGCCAGCTTCGCCAATCAAGTTTGGACCAACGTCAAATGATGCGATTGGGCGCAGCACCGTGACACTGAAGCTTGCTATGCTTTCGAAGTTCTTGGCAAGCCACAGCTCGTGGGATCCCAGCAGCTGACCAAAGGATAAGTTGGAGCAGCCACCAGTGCTGTTGCTTAACACGACGAGCGGTACGTCGTTCGGGCATGTTAGCCCGTATGCTGATACATCCTTGTCGAACGTCAAGACCACCGACACTGGCGATACGGCCGACGACGACACAAAAGCCGGGTACGTCGCAAGGACCGAGACGGAGGGAAGGATCGTCAACACAGTAGGCGACGGAATGACCCGCCCTTCGTAGACAAGCGAGACCGCGACCGTTGTCGCCGTTGCAACGGCTGGGGCAACACACTGCAACGCGGATGGGTTGAGCACTAGCGCCGGCGAGAGCGCACCTTGAAAGCTACAGGCGAGCGTCGACGCGCGCAACGCCGTCGGGAAATAACCCTCGAGACGCACGGTCGTTCGGTGCCCGACGACGCCGTCGCGAGGCGCGATACCGTGCACCCGGGCATCCGGTGCGTACAAGAAGGACACGGCATTTGAAAACGTCACGCGGTTGCTCGTCAGCAGGATCGCAACGTTTGACGGACCAGAGTTCCATCGTACGCTGCACGACACGGCGGTCGCATTGAGCACCGTCCCGATGACGTACATGCCTTGGTAGAAGCACTCGACCGGGTCTTGTCGCCGAAACGGACCACCGAGAAGCGTGAGGACTTCGGTTGCTGTAAAGCCGACGGCCGGAACGACGGCACGCAGCGTCATCGGTTGTACTACCTCGAGGGGCACCGACGACGACGCATCAACGCCATTCCATAGCACCCATAGGTCGTACGCGCCGGCGATCGGCACAGCGGGGAGGTGGCACACGAGTGTCGACACATTGATGTACGCAGCTGGTATCGTTGATGGTGGCTGCGTCCCGAGACCGCACGCCACGCTTGAGGACTGGGCCACGGGGAAGGCGTCGCCCAGAATCAGTACGGAGGTCGACACGTTTGTTGTCACTGGACGCAACGGTTGACGGCTGGCGATGCGTGGGACGTCGTAGTACGTGTAGCGCCAGCCGTCTTGGACACGCTGGTCGCCCCACGTGATTGCAAGCGATACCGTCTGTGGCGCCGAGATAGCCGGTGCCAAACAGCTCAGAGTCATATCGTCCACGATCGTTGCAGAAGTCGTCAGCTCGCCAAACCGACATTTCCAAAAGCCAGCCGAGAGTGTTCGAAAGCCGGCGCCGCGAACGACGACGGGTGTTGACCCTCGCACGTCTCCACCGGTCGGGCTCGCAACGTCAACGCTTGGCGACGACGCGATGACAAAGCCGAGCTCATTGGCTGACAAGAGCGTGCCGTCGGCGCTCGTCAATGCAACACTGTACGTGTCAGGTACAAGCTGTGGCGGAATAGGGCAGTCGAGTGCCGTTGTCGAGTACGT
The DNA here is from genome assembly GCF_000281045.1 of Saprolegnia diclina VS20. Lineage (NCBI taxonomy): Eukaryota > Oomycota > Saprolegniomycetes > Saprolegniales > Saprolegniaceae > Saprolegnia > Saprolegnia diclina. The sequence continues at coordinate 874,141 of NW_008246068.1, forward strand.
CACGGCTGCCACGAGGGTGCTGCCGCCCGTGCTGGCTGCTTGAAACGCGCAGCTAAACGCTTGAAGCGAAAAGCCAAAGACGCGGACCATCGCCGTGGGCGGGAGCGGGTACAACGCGGTGGTCGGCGCCAAATGCGACAAGAGCATCGGCGGCGCAACGTCGAACGCCAGCGGCAAACTCCAGTCGTGGGAGTTCCACGACAAGGCGAGCTCTAAACGACCGGGATGACTTTGCTGCTCAGAAAACGGACACGACACGGTCGTTGCGCCTTCGATGACACCGACAACCGTCCAGGCGACGGAATCTGCGTGGTACCGGCAGAGCACCGTGTCAAGTGGGCTCACCTCGGCCACTCGCACCCGAATCGGACCTGGAAACGTACGGGGCACAACCACGGGCGACACGAGGTGTATCAAGATGGGCGGGTCCGTGTACGTGTAGTAGAGAGCTGCGCTCACGAGGACACCGTTCAATGCCACGGCGACTGCCACCGTAGTGGGTGACGCAACCATGGGTGAGGTACACGCTAAATACGTGGCATTCTGCGACGTCGGGACAACCGTGCGATGGCCAAAGAGGCATGTGGCGGTAGGCGGGAATGCGCTGCCACGTAGCTCGATCGTCGTTCCGCCTTGCAGAGCGCCGTTGACGGGGGTGAGTTCGGAGAGCGTTGACGCCGGCAGAACGCTATACGTTATCGTGTTTGGGCCTGCGACACGTTCGCCGCTAAACCATAGCTGCAGTTCGAACTCGCCAAGCGACAGTTGCAACGGGACGGGACAGTCGACAAGGGTCGTCGACTGCCAGCGCCCCATCGACGAATAGCGCTCGCCAAAGTAGCAGACGTAGTCTCCGACGTCGACAAACCCGGTACCCGATACGTGAAGCACGGAGGATGCACCGGTATTGACGCCGACGACGGGCGCAATGGCCGCCACGGATGGCGGCGGGACAAGCCAGTACAAGAGCGCGTTCGAGACGAGCACATCCGTTGCTATAGCAATCTTATGGCTCGTTGCAACTGCCGTCGTTGGCACAATGCACGTGCCTGTCGTGGCGTTGAGTACTGTTAGCGGAAGCGAGAGGGTAGCATCCACGTCACACGTGTACACCATCGAGCGGTTGAAGGTCGAGTGCAGAGTGACAAGCCCCGCGCTTCCATACGGAGCAACACGTGGCTGCAGCGTCGCCAGCCTTAGTGTGGACGCAGCAATGTCGACTGGCGGCGAGAACTCGCGGCCGTTGTTCGAGACGGCGACGGTCGTGACCGACACGAGTGGTCGGGGGCAGACCACATGCGAGCGGTTCACCACCAAGCCAGGCACAAGGCGAGTCGCGTCAAAGAGACACGTTAGGTCGTCGCTTCCGAGATACGAGTCAAGCACGAGTACTAGGCCTGTGCCGCCCGTGGCGACCACTGGCGCGACAATGGTCGGCACCGCAGCGTACGTGTACGAGATGCTCGACACGAGAGCGTCGACACCATTGAGACGAAGCGCAATCAAAACGGTAGCCGACCCTGCGTCCAGCATCGAGGGAGCGACGCAAGCAATGGTCGTCGGCGACACCCACTGTGCTGGCACAACCGCGGATCCAAAGACGCACTGCAAAAGATGCGTGTCAATAAACCCGGTGCCGTAAAGCGTGACGAGAGTGCCGCCTCGAGGTACGCCGTTCGTCGGCACGATAGCAACTACATTGGGATCGATTACGTACCGAAACGCGACTGAGCTCGATACACCAGCGACACTGACGCTGGCAACGGTTGGTTGCGACGCCGGTGCGGGCGGCGCGACACACGAGACAACCGACTTGTTCCAGAAATGGCCCGGCACCTCGAGAACCTGGTAGCCAAAATCAAAAGTACAGTTGCCAGGTGCCGTGGGCAGCGACGTGCCATGAAGAAAGAGTTGGGTGCCCCCAGCGACGCTACCGCTGAGAGGGACCGTTCGCACGATGGCACCCGGGACAGTCGTTGAAAACAAGCATGGCGTCGACACCACGGTCGAATCGTCGAGCAAGAGCGACAGACGCGCCGTGACACCCAATGGCAGACGCGGTGCAGTGCACACGAGGAGCGTCCCATTGGCTCGTGCGGCGGGCGATACGACCGAGATATTGGCCGCGTCAAACTGACACGCGGTTCGGAATGCAGATGCTTCCGCCAAGTGCAACTCGAGAGCAGAGCCTTCCACACCGGACGAAAGAGGGCAGCGCGCTAGCGTCGGTGGCACGGCGACGACAATCGGATGCGGCGCTTCAAAGCCCTCGTGGCCGTTGATCGTGATGCGCAGCGTCACACGTTGCGGTGGCGAGAGAGGCGGGAAGATGCAGAGGATGCTGGAGCTGTTGAGCCACTGTGTGACAAGTGGTTGTGCCACCGCAGCATCCGAGATGGCCACGCACTGCAAGACCGACGCGTCTCGAAACCCAGTGCCCGAGACGACCACTGGCGTAGAGTGGTTGGTGGCGACTACGCGTGGCGAGATGTTTGCTACGATCGGCACCGGTACCAGTTCGAACCCGACGCTGTTGGTCGCCATATCATCGTTCTCACTCGACAGCCATTCTAGCGAGAGGGCGGCGACACCAGGCTTGGCAGTCAGCGGCGTCGAGCACAGAACGGCAGTCGTTCCGTTCATTATGCCTTGGGTACGGACATCACCAAAGCGGCACGACACGTTCACAATTGATTCGGGAAAGCCAGTGCCGACCACCGACACGAGAGCTCCGCCACGGGTGGTTGCAAAGCTCGGGACGACGGCCGAAATGCGCGCCGCGGCCGCCACCGACACGACAAGGTTGGACGCCAGTAGCGACACACCGCCGTCCAAACTGATGGTGACAGACACATTCTGCAGCGACGTCGACGTGTTGGGCGCCTGGCAGAGGACCCGCGACGGAGACTCAATGATCGCTGATGTGCGAAAGGCACCGATCCAGCACACTGCGGCACCCGGTGGTGCCATTCCCGCGCCCGTCATTGAAAACCAATGTCCAGCGGCGACGCGCGTCGCAGAGAGCTCGAGGAGGCGTGGGGCCGACCATGCAAACCCCGAGCTCCACTCTTGGCCGTTCCAGCTCAGCAGGACGGATGTAATCGCTGTCAGCTGCCCAGCATCGAGAAGAGGACATGCCACCGTGCCCGCCGCGTGCCACGATCCGACGACTTGCGTCGTGGCATTGTTGAAGCCGCAGAAGATACGGGAGGACGGTACGGGGTCCGGAACACTGCATTTGACAAACACGACGTCTTGGGACGCTTGCACGGCGGTCACGCGTGGCGGTGATACAACTGTGAACCCGCCCGGTGCGAGCACCGACTCGTTCGTCCTCGTGTCCAAGATGGCGAGTGACGAGTCCGTGCTCACGCCCGCCGATGGCCAACACGACATTTCGGATGCACTGAAGACAATTGCACGCGTCGCGCCCGTAGCAAAGACGCAGTCGTAAGCACCGTCGAGTTGAAAACCTGAGCCATAGACGCGGAGAAGCGTCGAGACGGACCCACACGATGGAGACACCTCGAGGACGATCAATGGTGCGACGATCGTATACTGCGTGGACAAGACAATCACGCCGAGCGCTTGGACGACGACCGGGGTCGTTACGGGCGCGACGACTGTCGGTGGCAGCGTCGGCACCTCGCATTTCATAGTCGTGTCGTTGAACGCTGCGATTGGTCGCACGATGTCCCCCGATACAAACTGAAAGACGCAGGCATACACGCTCGCATTCCCAGGTGACGGACGTTGAAACAAGAGACTGGCGCCCGGACGCCCGGACGATGGCGAAACGAGCGTGACCGTCGCATTGGTGATGTTCATAAATACCAATGGAAACGCGCCCAAGGTGACATTTTGCAGCATAAGAGACACCGACACCGTCCCAGTCGTTGGCCACGATGGCGCGACGCACGCGACATTAGTTGGGGACAAGGCCTCGACGCTCGTGGTGACGCCAGGCGCGTCCCCAAATCGACACGCAAGCTGGTTGGTTGGCGGAGGGATATCCACCACGTCGATCGTAAAAATGATACGACGACCACCCAATGTCGGCACAACGGTAGGAGCCATCGCCGTTGCCGTCCACCCGGCGCTGGAGTGAATCGCCAAAGTGTTGAGACTGTAGACGGCGCCGTTGAGACTCAACGCGATCCTTGCGAGTAGCGTCGTTCTGCGTGAAGCGATGTTGAGGACAGGAACAGTACACGTTACCGAGGTTGCATTGAGCACCGTTGTCGTCGCCGGAACGCCGTTGAAGAGGACGACGGTGCCGGGCGAGATGGTCGTTGCTTGCAGAACGACGTGTGCACCAGCCGTTCCAACAGCCGGCTGCAACGACGTGATCAACGACGGTGCCTGGTACGTAAAAAACGTCGGCGCCAGCGTCGCCTGCTGCCCTTGAACGAGCAACGTCACAGCCTGCGACATGACGGCGGCGACCGGCGGCGCCACGCACTCGACGGTCGTCGCATTGGTGAGATGCGCAGCTACCACCATCGATCCAAAAAGGCACTGGAGAGACGTCAGCGGCATCAATGTCGACTCGAGCTGCAGCGTCACCCGAGTCCCCGCAAGGCCCGTCGTCGGCGTCATGGTGCGAATGACGAGGGGCCGATACACGGCGCACGGGACGGACCACAAGGCTGGACCTTGCCCAAGCTGAATTTGGAGCGTGCTTGCCTGTGCGTCTGTCGATGTGTTGATCGGGACTGGGCATGAAAGCGTCGATGACGTCCGCAGCGTCGCCGTCGTGACACCGATGCCCGAATAGTTGCAGAGAAGTGGCATGGTACTGTCAACAACGTCAAAGCCAAAGCCGGTGACCGTCATCACGGCGTCCGCCCGAGAAACAACCCCCGTTGGCGTCGCTTGCCAGGGCGTGTCGGTGCCGACGATGGCTACGCGATGTCCGTCCTGCGTTGCGTCAACAGTGTTGAAAGACAACTCGAGTCGCGCCTGCACCGACGTCGTCCACGCCCCGGGAACGTTGCACCTCGTGAGATTGGCATGGATCCAAGTAGCGGGCACGCGGGCCGTGACACCCAAGTCGGTTGCCCAGACACACTCAGCACCACTGGCCAAAAAGTATACCCCGATAACGTCGACACCTTGATTCCTTGCAGCAGCCACCAGGGCCGGCTGTAGGCTGAGAATGCGTGGTGTCTCTATACAGTGTTCATCAGCTTGCTGCCTTTAGCATCGTAGCGTCCACAGTAGAACGTACCGTACACCGTAAACGGTACCGAAACGCGGATAGTGTCGAGCTCGTCCAAGACGATAGCAACATGGACTGGGCCAGCTAAGTCGAAGAAGGGCGTGGGGCACGAGATACGGAGCACCGACGCCGTCAACGACGCGGACGCTGGCACGACCCACGAAGTGTTGGCGCCAGAGAATGCACACCGCACCGGCACCACTGGTGGCGCCCCGATGAGCCGCAAGGTGACTTGAAGGTTGGTGTTGCCGCTCGCGGGCCCTCGCTGTGGCGTCATCGAGAGAAAGGACGCTACGACGAAGGTTCACTTATATGCAGCAGTAAAAATGCATACCTCGCGTGCGCGCCAAAGATAATGAAGTCGACAAGTCTTGGCCGTTGGAGGCGACGGCGACGGTCGTCGCATTTTCTGGCGCAGAGCACGCAATCACCGATGCGGTTTTATAGGTCGCAGGGACAATATGGCGAGCATCAAAGTTGCACGTCCAGTCCACCGACGGCGGCAAGTTTACGCCGGCTACCAACACCATTGTGCCGTTGTTGTGCAGCGTGGCTTCGGTGGCGCTCCACGGTGCTAATTGCAATATTGGTGTTAGAAAATCGCAAGTGAAGTAAGCATACCGTCGTATGTAAAGCGGAGAAGGTTCGACCATTGATCATAGCCATTGGTCACAACAAAGAGTGTCTCGCCTGATGCCCCAGGTGGCGAAATGCACGATACGACTCCGCCGTCGACGCGCAATGGTACGCGGGCGGCAGGACCAAACTGACAATACCACGCCGATGCATCGCTCAAGCCGGTCGTCGCGACCACCACCCGGGTCCCACCCTCCGCCTGGCCGTGGGTGGGTGCAAGCGACGACACAAGAAGCGGTGCATCTACTCAGCAAGCGTCAGCGCCGGCGATAGGATGCACTCGCACGTACCGATGCGCGACGCATTGGCCATGCTTAGCTGCAAAAAGGTCACGTGTCGCACGCCAAACGCGGCGTCCGTGCTCGCTTCGACCGAGATGATCTCGGAGCCAAAGTAGAACACATCCCGACGATAGACCAAGGACGCCATCGTTGCGCTGACCGACATCGACGTACCCGACACGCGCAACGCCCGTGCCGACGATGTGACGACGGTGGCACCGGGCGCCGCCTCGAGCTGCAGTTGGCCCCATTCCGAGAAGGCTTGGAGACGAAGGTATAGTAGAGTTGCCGTGTCTGCGTACGTGACGAGGTACCCTTGCAGTTGAGCCTGCAACTGGCTCACGTCAATGCTTGGGCGATCGTTGACGGCGGTGACAGTGATGGGCCAAGCCGCGGTGGCGAGAAGCCCCGACGCCACGTTTTCAACGACAACGTCGAGGCTCTCGGCGTGCTGGAGCGAGTTGAAGTCGTCATCGGGCGTGTACACAAGTACTGCGAGTGCGCGGTTGACATCCTGGAGCGACCCTGTGAAGTGCATCATGGCGTCCTTTCGACCCGAACCTCTCGCAAATGACAAGTTGCTTGTCGAAGAAAGCGAGACGAGACCGCTGGCGACACGCAAGGCGACCGCAATGGTTTGTGGTACAAGCCCGAGTACCGAGTACGAGACCTCGTCACCGACGATGCGCAGCCCAGTGATCGCACCCGTCGCACCTTCTGCGATGGCCGTTTGGCCCAGCGGCAGCGTAATCGTCGGCGCGACCGGCGTGTAGTGCATCGCTACGACCACGGTCGTGGGCGCTGGAAACGTCGGCTCGATCAAGTACATGGTCTGGTCTTGGACCGCCATCGTAAGCGTTGCATTGCCAAACCAGTTGGTCGGCGGTGTGTACACTATATTCGAGAGCACGCGATTCACATCCAGCAGCGGACCCTTGAGCAGCGTTGTCGTTGCCGAGGGCGTCGATACCGTGACCGTCGACGGCGCGGGAGGCAGAGCAATCGTGCCATGGTCGACGCTACACGAAACGACAATCGGGTAGTTGAACGACGTGTTGGTGTGGTCGACAACCGCGATCGCGTCCGGCGGCAGCCGTAGTGCTTGGTTCTGGTGCCCCAAAAGGACCGGTGCCGAGGCCACCACCGTCGGTGTGTTGATCCACGAGTCCATGTGCACGCGAAGCGAGAAGCTTTCGTGGCCTTCGGTGATCGCGTTCATGATCGTGATGATGTCGCCAGGCTCGAGCCCGTCTTGGTACATCCATTGAAGCTTGACCGTGTGCGGACCCGGAAACAGCTGCAGCGCCAGCGACGCCTGCGCAATCTGGTTGCCACGGGCTGCCCCCGCGACCCGGGCCGCGCTGCTCGTGTACGGAATCGAGTCGACGAGGAGACGTGCGCTCACGGCGCCCGCGTCAAACTGCGAGAACGAGTTGAAATACGGGTTGTTGAGCATCTGGATTGGAAGCAAGTACGTGAGGAGGACGGTCGTGACGGCCCCCACAACGTTGAACGGGACGGCCGACCCGACGTCGAACCACTTTGTGCGCGGTACCGACAGCACGGTCGTGTCGACTTGGTAGGATTCGATCGTCGTCGGCGCTTGCGCAATGACCGCGAGGAGCCGCCCCATGAGAAAGCCGTCGCCGGTCGTCGGAAGCGACCGCCAAGACCGCCCGGACGGTGACTGGAGGCGCAAAAGCAGCTGCACCGAGTACTCGCCGGCAGGTAGCGTGAGTGCGACATCGGAGAGGAGCGCGTTGGGTTGGGTAAACTTGGCTTGGGTCGAATACGTAGCGCGCGTTGCGTCGTTCAGTACGTTGTTGATCGACAAGATCGTGTCGACGCGATCGATGTCCGACCCGACTACATACGTCACTAGACTCAAACCTAGATCTTGGATTCAGCATGGTACCGCCGGTGAGGGGCATCGCATCCGGTCGCAGCGGCAGATTGTAGAGAAAGCGTAGTGGCGTCGGCGTCGGCAGCGACACTGAGAGAGACATGCCCGGGACGCTGACATATGCTGCAGTCGGCTCCATTGCTATCGAATACAGCGGCTGCGTATACCACACGTACGAGTGCTGCGCCGCCGCAATGAGCGAGCACGCGCCCGAGAAGCCCGTGTCGACCGTCGGGTCGATGCGCCATGAGGTCACAAAGGTGCCGGTCTTCTTCCATTGCAGCTCGAGTGTATGGTTGCCGGCGGCGAGCGAAACGACGAGGTAGCCTCCAACGAGCGATGACGCGCCTTGGTAATATCCCGACGATGCGCCCGACGCTCGCATCGGCGCCCCGTCGACAAGGACGCGGAACGAGACGAGGTCGTCGGCGCCGGGCGGGCGGCTCTTGTCGATGATGGCGACGGGCGGCTGCACTGAATCCGGGTACACGGTCGCCGAGTATGTAACAAGCAGCGTCATGGGCAGCGCGAGAAAAGCCGGGATGCTCGCGCCGGGCACGTCGACCCAGCGCCCGGGCGTCTCGAGCGTCGTCGTCGCCGTCGTCGTCGCACTCCACATCGAGTGCAGAAGGACGTCCGGGACCGTCGCCTCAATGAGCGCTACGAGAAGGAGAACGAGGAGCGCGCTGTAGGAGGCGCCATGGTACGCGTCCATGGTGGCGCGGTCGCAAAGTCGTTCGATCTTTCACGCGACCTTTCGACCGCCTCGCATGTGCACATTGATTGGGCAATGCGAATAAAATATATACATTTCATCCAATGAAGAGCCGCAAGACACTTGGCGTTTGGTGTTGACATGGGAATCTTGATCGTACAACAGTACCTGCATCGCCCGAGCACGATTGTGGTTGGCCACAACAATCAGTGCACCTAAGGACATGGCGACACGAGATAAGGGGTGGAAGCGAGATCTCTATTTATGCGGAGCCTCAAGCCGACGACGCAAGATACCAATGCGGCCTTTTTTGGAACGGTCGCAGTTTCAGAGCCGACCGATGGCCTCAATTCCGCTCGACGACGCCATCTTGCAGAAGATCTACGCGTGGATCGACGAGGTTCCGCTCTCGCGGCCCAAGAAGAACATGGGCCGCGACTTTAGCGATGGCATCTTGGCCGCCGAAGTCATTGCGTACTACTTTCCACGGCTCGTTCAAATGCACAACTACAGCGCCGCCAACTCGGTGACCCAAAAACAGTACAACTGGAACACGCTCAACAGTGCGTTGGCGCGATATTGTACAAGGTGCTCACATTGAAGCTAGCCAAAGTCCTTCGAAAGCTCGGGTTCCAGCTCACCAAGCGCGAAATGGACGACATCGTTCAGTGCAAGCCTGGTGCTGTGGAAGAGTTCCTCACCAGACTCCAGATCAAGGTCGACTCGTGCTACACAAGGTGTACACATGACGAGTGAATGCGTCATTAGATCGCCAACTATCGGCTCAAGCGCAGTAGCCAGTATGACCCCGACACGGACGGCCCCCCGGAGGCACCAAGCCCCCTCGATCGGAAGCGCTCCGAGGTCCGCGACGTCGAGAGCAAGGACCACTACCACGACGAAGCACTGGCCGCCGACAAACTCGCCTCACCTGTCTCGATGGACGAGTACCCGTCGAGCATTGCGGGTCTGGCAAGGTACATTTTTCAGATCTGGTAAAGCTCTAAAATTATCTAGAGCGTTCAAGCCAGAGGGCGAGCTTCAAGCGCAGCTGCAAGAAAAGAACAGCGTCATAGAAGAGCAAAAGGAGACGATCCAGGTGATCGTAATCTCCTTTTCGCACGTCAGCTCACGCGTTTCGAAACTAGATTCTGGAGCAGAAGATCCAGAAACTGGAGCAGCTCGTGCGGCTCAAAGATGGAAAAATTCAGACGCTCGTCGCCAAATTGCGGACGCAAACCAAGTCGTAAGTGCAAAAACAAAGGTCGCCGAGGTATCCAACACCGTATTTTCTTCGACGTCGATTCATGGATGGACCGCAAAATTTGGATCTGGATCTGGTACCATCGTCCAGATGTTCCAACTCACTTCCATTCCAGTGACGCAGCCATCCGAGGTGATCGAAAAACGAGCACACGATATATCTTGATTTCATTATGCTACATGGGAGATCGGGACGACGGGAAGCACGGTTGCGGCCCAGCTCCTGGCACATGATCGTGGTCTGCGCCTCGATCGCATCGACGCGACGCTTCGCCATTCTCTTGTCTCGCGGTGGTTACTTCGTGGGACAGAACACCTCGGTGGCTCGGTGGGACGACACGTCGACACGTTGGCTTTTTGGGCTAAATCCCATAGAAATTCGAACTGTCCGGAGGGCGCGCCACGTCATAAGTTCGAATATCCACGGATCGCCCGTTTCAGATTTGAGCAAATAATGTTCCCTGAGACCTTGGACCACCCGATTTGCAGTTTGGATTTGCGGCTCTCATGGCATCGACCAAGCTGCACCGTCGCGTCTTGCGCAAGTCGGTCGAGCTCTACCGACCGGAATTGCTCCCGCTCTTTCTCCTCTTTCACAAGTCGGAGACGTCGCACGAATGGCAGGTACGCTGCCTCCTACGCCTCGCAACGTCCAACACGAGGCATGTAGATCCAGCACATGGCCGACGCGGTCAAGCTCTCGACGTTTCTGCACTCGAAAATGCTCTTGTCGCCCGAGCTCAACCGCAACTCGCCGTGCTACATTGCGCGCCGCATTGTGCAACTGTACATCAAGCTCAAGTACATTGCGACGTTCCCTGCCCACGAAATCGACGAGTATGCTGCGATTGGCGACCAAGAGTACGACGAAGTGCGCATGATGCACCACTTGGTGCACAACAGCAGCAATGCGACCACCGAGACCGAGCACGTGTACCGGCTTGCGGCCATGCTCGGCATCTCGTACCACGGGGACTCGTGGCAAGAAATCCTCACCTTTGTGCGGTGCGCACTGCCGTTCGCCGAGCAGACCGAGACGCTTCTCATTCGCGGCTCGGACGACCGGTCGATCTTGGACAACGCCACGCAAACCAACAAGTACAACACGACCACGATCCCATGTGCTGTGCCGCAGCACGCGTGGATCTCACGGGCGAGTTGCACGAGCTCGAGTGTCGCCCTCGATGCCTACACGGTCTGCGAGCGCATTCGCCAAGAGCTCCTCCTCTCGTCGCTCTCGATCAACAATGAAAACATCCGCGAGGTCTTTGACCGCAAAATGCAGTCGATTCGAGACCGTGTCGCTGACTGCCTCGGGCTCAAAGCGCTCTATGACGACGGCGCTTTTGAGTGCGTCATTTCGCCCTCCGGCACCGACGCCGAGCTCCTCGCCACGTCGGTGGCCCTCGCCCGACTGGCCAGCGTCGCCTCCGAGACGACGACGACCGGCCGCATGACGCTCATCGTGACCGCGGGTGGTGAAACCGGAAGCGGGTCCGTCGCAGCCTCCAATGGCAAGCACTTTAGCAAGCTCTCGCCGAGTGGCGACGCTGTCGAGCCTGGCAAGCTCCTGCGCGGGTTTCCAACCGCCAAGGTCCACTGCGTGCAGATTCCCGCGCGCCAAGACGACGGGCACGTCGAGAACGCCGACGCGACCGTGCGCGCGAGCGTCATTGAAGCACTCTCAACGTCGCCGACCGCCGCCCACAACGTGGTCTTATTGCACGTTGTCATGGGCTCCAAAACCGGGCTGAGTTGCCCGAGCTTGTCGCTTGTGGACGAGCTCTCGGCTATCTACACGACCCGACTCCTCGTCGTCATTGACGCGTGCCAGATGCGCCTCGACAAGCTCTCGCTCGCCGAGTACATGGCGCGCGGGTACCTCGTGCTCATCACCGGATCCAAGTTCTTTGCCGGCGTTCCGTTCTGCGGCGGTGTCCTCATCCCATCCGTCTACATCGACGAGCTCGAGGGGAGCGAGGACCTTGGCAGCATCTTCCCGATCGGGTACACCGACTACTTTTCCAAGTATGAGTTTCCGCCGCTAAGCATGCCGCTCACCCGCGCCCGCTTTGCCTCGCGCATGAACGTCGGGCTGCTCCTGCGGTGGGAGACGGCGCTCGTCAACATGGAGCTGTACGCGTCGATCCCGTCGGCGATGGTTGGGCAAATCTGCTACGAGTACATTGCCCGGTCGAAAGCCATGATGGCCACGCACGCCCACGTCTCGCTGCTCGAGCCGCCGCGTGACGTGCGCAAGCCGTCGATGGCGGCCGACGGCACGTTATTGCGGCCCCTCGACACGATCATCTCGTTCCACGTGGTGGAGCACGGCGTGTGCCTTAGCGTCGACCGTCTCAAGCTCGTGCACATGTTCCTCTCCAAGGACATTTCGAGCGTCATCACCGAGACGTGCCCGCTCGAGGTCGCGCTCGCGAGCAAAAAGTGCCTTGTCGGACAACCCGTGACGCTCGGGAAGCTCGCACACGGCGTGTTGCGCATCGCGCTCGGCGCCGACATGGTCAACCACATCTACCGCGGCACCAAGACCATGGTGGAGCTCGTCTTGGAGGACGCCATCATCTTGCGCAAGCTCGCGCTCATCCTCAACCACTGGGACCCGCTCTGCGCCAAGTTTGTCGACGTGCCGGTGACGCACCACCTGCCCTCGACACCGCCCAAGCCCGAGAGCAAGAGCATTTGGGACTTTGGTGTCAAAGCTGCGGGGCGAAGCCCGGCGCTGCGGTCGCTTTTGGCGTCCGGGCACGAGCTCTTTCCGCGCATGGTCCTCTATGACCTCGACGGCGTTGATGTCGCGTTTCAGTCGCTCGTGGCGCCGTTCCCAGCGCACTTTGAGCACCGCTTCCACGTCTCGTCGTGCCCGTTAGCCTTCTTCCTGCGGCGCGCGATTGAGAACGACATTGGCTTGACCTGCGCGTCGATCGTCGAGGTGCAGCACGCGCTCCGCCTCGGCTGCGCGCCGCACAAGATTGCGTTTACAAGCCCCGTGAAAACGCGCCGCGAGCTGGCTTATGCCATTGACATGGGTGTCGAGGTCAATGCCGACTCGTTTGAAGAGCTCGAGATCATCAAGGAGCACGCGCAGATGCGGTTTCAGAGCAGCTTCCCCGAGTGCACGCCCCGGTACGCCGGCGAGCTGCCCCGCATCGGTGTCCGCGTTCACGTCTGTCACGAAGCCGCCCACACGTGGATGGCTGGGATTTCGCTCACGAACGACAACCGCGCCAAGCTCCTCGGAATGTTCAAGGAGCACCCGTGGCTCACGGGCCTCGTCCTTGCCACGTGCCCAAAGCGCGCTGACGGCAACAAGGCGCTCCTGCGTGAGATAGCGGACGGCGCCAACCAGCTCTGCGACCTTGCGAATGACATTGACGCCGTCGCCGGCGAGACACGCGTCAAGGTGCTGAACGTCGGTGGCGACCTTGATGCGCGCTATGACGCCGACGATGTCGGCTTGACGTTTGCGGACGTCGTCGAAGTGCTGCATGCCGAGGTGCCCAAGATATTTGAGCGCAACGGCCGCACTGTGGTCACCGAGCACGGCGACTACGTTAGCGCCAAGGTGGGGTGGACCGTGAGCGAGGTCGAATACATCCGGTTCCACGGTGCTCCCGACGACCGGTCGACCCCGACGCAAACCGCCGTCATTGACGCCGGCGCCGACGTGCACACGCGGCTACCAAACGGCAGTTACAAGCACCGCGTCTCGGTCTACAAGTACGATGACAGAATGTAAAGCTCACGACGCTAACGATGAGGATTTAGGGCCAACGGGCAGCTCTCGGCGGCACCCAAAGAGCTCCAATCGGCCATTTGCCTCGGGGAGCCTCTGCACCACGAGTGGAGCGCACGGACCATGACCGTCCCTCGGCTCGAGCGCGGCGACTACGTTGCTCTGCACGACACGGGGGCCAACATGACGACGATGGGCCACGGCGCCAACGGGCAGCCAGCGCCGCCCGTGTACGGCTACCGCCGCCATGACGACGGCGTCCACGTTGTCCTGCTCAAGGCAGCCGAAACCCCCGAACAAGTCATGCAGCTCTGGGGCTAACCACTCTCTTTCCCTTGCTTTTCAGTACAGTGTATGTAGATGAATACAAATTGGTTTCTCAAATTGTGTTCTGGCCTCGGACAACTTGAATCAAGTGCACATGAGGCGATCGGTCACTTCGATCATCCTAAGCTCCGTGCACAGTGGTCGGTCCAGTGTGTCGCGCTGTCGAAGTTGAAGCTGACCTTTGCCCTACCCCTTGGCTCGCATGGAGCGCACGAGTTGGACGCACGGTCTACGCGGTCGAAGACCTCGGTTGCTCTTTGCTAGCGTGCTAGTCAAGTCTGTATTCGAGATTCTCGTTATACGCTATCTGGCGCCGGACAGCTCTGGACGAACGAGATGTGTGGTGTCAAGTGGTCGGAGGACTCGAACGGTCCCAGCCCCTTCCGACGTCACTTTGCGTCAACACGGTACTATTCCAGTTTGGGATTTGCGGTATGGCGCGTGCGTACGCAACGCTGGTTTGTACGGACGCGTACGCTATCGGGGCGCAGGTGTTGCGCGCGAGCCTCCACCGCGTTGGGTCGACGCTGCCGCTTGTCGTGCTCGTCACGCCCAATGTCTCGGCCTCTGTGCGGATGCAATTGACGACATCGCTCGAGAATGCGCTTTTGTACGACGTGGCGCCGATTCCGCTGCGGTCCGACCAAGCGACGCGCTACGCATTTGCGCGCTTCCAGCACGCGTGGGCCAAGCTGCGCGTGTTTGAGCTCGAGATGTTTGACACCATTGTCTTCCTCGACGCCGACATGCTGTGCGTGCGCAACATGGACGACCTCTTTGACGCGATCGCACCGGACGCGACCACCATCGCCGCGAGCCGCGCGTGCACGTGCAACCCGCAGCGCATCACCCATTATCCCCCGTATGTTTTTGTGTTGTTATAAAAATGCAAGATCTGTCGTGTAGGTCGTGGACGCCAGCATCCTGCGCGTATTCCGAGACAACGAATAACGTCCGTCGGTACTTCAACTCGGGCATGTTGGTGTTGCATCCTAGTAGGTTATTCCACATCGATTTAGTATGTGCTTATGCTTGCTGCGCTGTGTACTAGGCTGCGCAACGCTCGAGTCGCTGCTCGCAAAACTTCAGGGCGAACGCAGCGTCGAGCGGTTTGTGTTTTCGGATCAATGCTTCCTCAACGAAGCGTTTCCCGACTTTATCGACGTGCCGTATGTGTTTAACGCGCTCAAGACACTGCCGATCGCGCACCCGCGCCTGTGGCAACTCGAGGTATCCACCATAGTGGAACCCTACCCCTAGTATCAAGTTTACGTATAGGATGTCAAGGCGATTCACTACATTTTGGAAAAGCCGTGGCATGTCGAAGTACTCGCGGGCGGACCGTACGACGACTTGTACGCACTGTGGTGGGAGGTTGCTTCGCACGTGAAGGATCGCTTGCAACCTTGCTTCAACGCACCGTAATACTAGACACGTGTTTGTGGCGCAGCCGACTATAAACTACAGTGGGGTAGTTCGTGTGACGAGCCTTGTCAAATGCACAGTCATGAACAAAATCGTTGTCGCTGGTGACGACGTCGTTGCAGTTGATAAAGGGAGCTGTTTTGGTGCTCACGAGTTTTCAACCATTTTATGACACATCAAACCTTGATATATGTATGGTATAAAATACACTGGTTTAATGTTGTGAGTGGCCAAATCATTTCGATTTTAAGCCAATGGGATGCGAGGCCCTGCCTGCGCTGCCGCGCGCGGACGCTCTTGGTGCGCCATTTGAAGTCGAAACAAAAAGTCGCCAAAAGTTGGCACATCGATAGAAGGCATGTTGGAGAGCGTATCGCGCTGCGTCGCTTCACCGCGCGAGGTGTACAACCCGAGCTATTGCCCAAGCCATTCAATGTGGCAAACGCCATATATAGACCCAAAATGCCACATTTAGTATGCAATCCATCCAAGGCATTGTCGAGTTCCTGCAGACATTTTTGAGGCCGCTGACGTGTCAGTGTCATGACGACTACCAGGACTCACTGCTCTACAAGCCACTATACCTCAATGACTTTACAGTGTGCATGGTCGAAGGCAACCCGCTGCGTGTGCTCCATCGCACGACTACATAGGGCGATGCCTAGTTTGCTCGGGGTAGTATGAGACATGATTACCAAACGCACTTGAGTACAAGTATTTAGTGGGGCCTTAGAGCTCTTTGGTCGGCGGGTCGTCGCAGCTACCGCGGTGCAAGAGAGTCAAGGCGTGGTTACCGCACTGCGCGTTCTCAAAGAGGCACATGTTGTTGTACGTCTTGTTGTCCGAGCCGCAGACGGGAGCAAACATGCGGTTGCACGGGCGGTCACGGCAATCGCCCTTCGGAATGACAACACTTGCAGGCGAATCGTCGCAGGCGCCGCGATGGACGATGCGCATGTCGTCGTTGCCGCAGTGGATCTTCTTAAAGCTGCATTCGTTGACGTACGTGCGCCCGTCCGAGCCGCACACGGGCGCGTGCTTGTCATTGCACGATGTCGGGCAGGCTTCGAGGTGGCGGACCGACGCAGTGTCGTCGCACGGACCCTCGTGGGCGATGCGGAGCGTCGACTTTGGCCCGCCGCGGCAGCGCGCAACTTCGAGCTTGCACTTGTTGCTGTACGTTGTCCTATCAGTCCCGCAAACGGGCGCATACTCCATGGTGCAGATACTGGGACACTCGAGTGTCTGCCGCGCGGGGCAGCGGCCGGCGTGGTCGAGCGTCACTGTCGGGTTGGCGCAGTGGGCCTTCTTGAACTCGCACAAGTTGGCATACGTCATGCCGTTCGAACCGCACTGCGGATCGTATGAGACTGGGCACTCCATGGCACAAATGTGCATCGGCGACGTGCACACTCCAGTGCTTGCGAGGCCAAGGCTCGCGTTGATGCAGTTGGCCTTGGTCAAGCCGCAAGCGTTCGTGTAGGTGACGCCGTTGGTTGCGCACACGGGGCTCCCGCCCTTGGGGCAAGGCGCCGAGTCCTCGCACAAGTTCGTGGACGCGGTGGTGAGCGCGGCGAGGAGGGCGGCGACGGCGACGATGTAGCGCAGCAGCATGGTGTTGTTGCTTGTCGAACCAGGATCTGGGAGTCGGTAGCGCAGGCAAATGCCATTGGTCAAAACAAGTAAGATGCTCGATTTGGATTGGCTGTTTTTTAGAAGGATGTTGAACCAGATCCCTCGAGGCAACTGCACATTGCAAGCTTGCGACGACACATACCGAGGGATGCTGGTACAATGCTTGAGGTATGCTTAAATCGGCAGGTAGCTCTACCAGCTACCCAGTTCTTGCATCCAAGCGTTTGTGCAAGGTCCAGGGATGTTGACAGCAGGCGACGTTTGATTGGCTTAAAAGAAACGAATCCCAACGCGCTATTGATTGAATTGTCGCCCAATGGCATCGAGCCGAGCTGCTGAATTCGAAAATGGCAGCGTCGCACACCGAGGTGACGGGCTGGCAGCGCGTCTTGGCGCAGTACGCGCCGCAGGAAGAGGCGTGGAAGGGCGCCGAGGCCAAGATGCGGGCGTATGCACAGCAGGTGCTGCGTGACATCAAGGGCACGGATGCCCAGAAGCGGTCCGCGACCATTGACTTTGTCAAGGATCTCGTGCCCGAGGACGTCAAGCCCGAAGTCGAGAGTTTGCCTGTCGAGCAGTTTGCGCTGGGCCTCATCTTTTACGGCCCGTTCCAGGTCTACGATCGCGTGTACCGCCACATTTCGTCTGACGTACGCAAGCTGCTGCAATCGCGCGGCTTTGAACTTCATCATTCTCGTCTTAGTATGGAAAGGAAATGTCCATGCAAGCGCGCAAGGGCACCGAGCACGACACGACGGGCCACGTACTATTTCAATGCAACGCCTTGCATGCTATATTGTCTGTAGGTCTACGGCGAAATCGCCTTCTTCCCGTTCGCAGACATTTTGCTGTCGATCGCGCCCGAGCTGCCGCAGAACAACGCCATCTTCTACGACTTGGTGCGATACCATCACGCTCGTACCATGGCCCTCATGCGTAAGGATCTAGGGCTCGGGTGTCGGCAAGGCGGTCGTTGCGGCCGCGCTTTTGCATCCGTTTCACAAATCCGTGGGCATCGAGGTGTTGCAGGTTGATTCTCATCGTGCATTGAAGACACGTCGTCTCAGTTTGCTGCGATAGCCGCTTGTGGACTTTTCCCTTGCACGCGTCGACAAGCTCGGCCAAGACTATGACGGCATTGCGCAGTCGATCTCGTTTGTATCGGGCAGCTTCTTGGACCATCCGTGGAGCGACGGCGACCTCGTCTTTAGCCACAGCACGTGCTTCTCGCCCGGGTACCGCACTCGCTTCATGAACGCTACGTGGATCATGATCATGGATGCTAGGACTTGGGAACGCATCTCCAAGCAGGCCGAGCAGCTGAAGCAAGGCGCGTACTTTGTGTCGGTGTCGCACGTTCTCTTGTCGCCGCTCTTTGAGGTAGAGATAGATACCCGGCGTATACCCCACTCAACGATATGTCTTAGGTACTGCGCACGATGGTCGTCACGATGAGCTGGGGAAGCTGCACCGTCTACGTCCACGTACTCGACTCGCTTTGAACGCGAAGGATCTCACATCCTACGTAGCGTCGCATGCGAATTGGCCGCTGGGCGACCAAGCTGTTGCAAGGCGGTAGCGCGATTCGCACGGACCTCCAGCGAACCCGGGAGCCCGCGACGCCCAAGGAGAACGAAGTTCGCAAGCAGTAGATAGAAGGTCGTTTTGGCTTCGATTTTTGATTCGAAATTTCACCGCCGCTGATTGGCTACTTTTACAGGCCTTTTTGGAATTCCAACGAGAGCGACGACGTCCGTTCCAGTGCTGCCACGCAGGAGCGCAGTGATAGATTGACTAATGGGGGCGCAAAGCTCGAGCCCGGCGCCGATGCCATCCGTGCCGTTCAACCTCCCCGACGGCGAATGGCGGGCCAAGCTCAACCCCGAGCAGTACCGTGTTCTGCGCCAGAAAGGCACCGAGCGCCCGGGCACCGGCGCCTTCAACAAGCACACCGCGCTTGGCACGTACCTCTGCGCGGGCTGCGACGCGCCGCTGTACACGTCGGCGCAAAAGTTCAACTCGGGCTGCGGGTGGCCAGCGTTCTTTGATGCGATTCCTGGTGCGATCAAGGCGCTCCCAGACGCCGACGGTAGCCGCATCGAGATCATCTGCGCCAACTGCGGCGGGCACATGGGCCACGTCTTCAAGGGTGAGGGCTTCAAGACACCGACCGACGAGCGCCATTGTGTGAATAGCGTTTCGCTCAAGTTTACGGCCTCGCCTGCGCCATGAGCAGGCATGTAAACTTCGAGCAACAATACTTTGCATCATTACGAGGTTCTAGCATCAACACACATCTCGATGTACAGAGGTGGGCACAGTAGTGTCAGTCTCTCTGGCGTACGGAGTCTTCATTCTGTGGGCCTCGTCACTGTTGTCACGTTGCCGGTGTTGCACATGCGCCCTCGCACGGACCGCACGTCAGCCTGCTCCATACAAAGCGCGTCGTGGTCCGCTCCATCCGACGGTCGAAGGGGCACCGCTCGCTGTATTTAGGGGTTATACGACGTGGATGTCCTCTTGCTTGGGTACATGCTTCTCCACCGACCACCCGCCTTCGAGAATGACCTTTTCAGTTGTCGTCTCGGCGCCGTCGGGCACGGACGGGTCGAGGAACGCAGCCGCCTCGTCGACGTCGTCCTGCACCCGTGCCGACTCGAGCGCGTAGCCGAGCAACTGCTCCTTGATCGACCTACGCCATGCATGAGGCTACGACAACGATACGAGGCGTACTCGGGGAACCAAATGTTGACGGGTAGGAACCAGTGCAGCGCGATCTTGTTGTTGACGCCGCCAAAGACCTCGCGGATCCCGAGGTTCTCGCTTGTCTCGCCTTTGAGCCGGTCGATCTGCGTCGTGCCCGTCGTAATGACGCTGTACTGGTCGCACATCATGCACATGGTGAAGAGGCCGAAAAGAACGGCCTCGAGGCAGAGGCAGATGACGTGAACGGCGCCCGTGCTCGCGCACCTAGAGTTCAAACGTGATGCATGAACGCGAGCAAGAGACCTACGTTTCGTGCATGCAGTGCGAGTAGCGGGCGACGACGAGCGCCATGGCGTACAGCGAGAGGAGAAAGACGTAAAAGATGAAGAGGAGGAAGAACTTGTGGTTCCCGAGCCCGACGCAGTTGTTTACCCACGGGCAGTGGTGGTCCATCTTGACGACGCAGCGCTCGCAGATGCTGCAGTGGTGCGCCCGCGCCGGCTTGTAGATCTTGCACCGCCGGCACGTCCGGTACCGCTGCTCTTCCAAGCTACGCGCCATGCTTCATCTATCACGGCGTCAAGTCGGTGTCATTACCGATTCATCTCTTCACGCGGCGCGTACTTGAGCGCGACAGGGATCGCATCGTCGGGCACGGAGCCCGGGTCCGTCATCATGGCTAGTGGAATGCAAAGTCGGCGCAGCGACCACGCGTAAGATGTACCTTTGCCATGCGAGACGAGCGCCATAAAGCACAGCAGCGTGAAGACAGAGATGTGCAAGAGGCCAAGCAGGCTGGCGCCCATCCAGGGCACGAGCACGACGCCCTAGCCCATGTGTCGTCACGGCGAGAGTGGCATGGCACCTACCACGACGACGTACTCGGCGTAGACGATGAGGAACCACGAGATGGCGGCGCAGACGAGGCCGCAGCAGTCCCAGTTGAGCCACACGGTCGAGCGGAAGCCCGTGCCACAGCGGTCGGGCTGGCGTCGCTTCTCGAACTCGTGGCGCATCGGCGGTCGACCTTCGAACCTCGTTTTTAAAGGCAGTCGGCGGTTCGGATACGATGGCACATGTGTATCCGGACGATCCAGAAATAGCCGTATCACGGTCTTTCTACGCGACACAATGTCCGTAAACAGGTATTTGTACCCGACTGCGCACGCTGCATTTGTGGGACAACTAAATCGTTCATGCACTTGATCTCCAACTGTGTTACCGGTACCTTTGATGCAGTGATGAATTGTACATCTTTCGTATACAAACATCGCAGTTATTACGAATCTTGCACTCTACTTGGGACCCCGACTAGGACTCAAATGCATCAGCGGTGGACAATGCGGGCCACCTCAATAGTAGTACTTTCTACGTACTAGCAACCTTTGTGGACTAACGTTGGCCATGCTCTGTGGCAACTCTGTAGAAATGACTTTGCACGGAATGCAAATAATGAATGGTTATCGGTACAACAACTGTAAGACAGGGTTTCCACTGCTAGAGCGTCAACGAACATCTCCTTCTGAGACGAAGTTTGAGGTCCGGTGGCGGTAGAGACCGCAACGCCTTGCACGAGCATTGCAGTCGGCGCGTTGCAACCGTCCAAATTAGCCGCAAGACAGAGGACTGGAGTTATGCTACGCGCCACATGGAAGAGGACCCCCGTAAGTGATCGGCGTCATCACACCACGACGCGTGCATACAAAGGACTGCAAGGTCTCGTCGGCTTCGGACACAAGTTTGTACGCTGCAAGTATTACGCCGTACCAACAGCGCCCCAGCCAACGCATTGGTGTCGTCCAGTCTTTCGCAGTACCCAATAAGAACATATACGCGTACCCTACACCGTGCATGGGTCCCTACACTTTCTCGCAGTGCATGCACCCAACGGTGTGAGCCCGCGTCGCAGCCGCAAAGCCACACGGCGCATAAGACCAACCCTAGCAGCACAAGCACTGTTGCTTTGCTCGCCTTGACTTGCCATTGCCAAGCTAACAACGAATGGCTTCCTCAGCTTCCGCGTCATTCGACTTTCGACGTGGCGCCAACTTCTGTGGTTCACACTGGGCCAAGGTGATCCAAAGGAGGGTTGTACTACTCTTCCCAGCGTCGCTGCGTGCACTCGGTGACAAAACTGTGGTGCTCACACCGAGAGAGGCCACTGCATCATCATCCGCACCCGCCTTGTAGCGTCGTCGTCGTGCATGGCCAGGGCGAGTGCGTGCAGTGTGGTACCAACCTTGGCCGCCAACGGCAACTTGACGACCCGACCAGGCCGTCGCCGAGTGTCTCGCCGTGTGACCGACGCCGTTGCATGGATGAGGGGGCTCAACGACTGGCATCGTCACCCGCGTCGTGCAAATTACGTGGCTGCCATCGAACGCACGTGGCGTCTGTATCTTGGGGCGCCGCGATCTTGCTGGCCAACTGTTTGCATGACATACGGACCCACGGCGCGGTCGCCGCCATCGGATTGGTGCAGACCTACTCAAATCACCAACTCACCGCTCCCGTCGCGCTGTGACACACTACAATAGTACGCCGCCGTCGTCCAAGTTTTCCAATTCTGAAGAGCTTTTCACTTTTGCATTTGCCTTCAAGCCTTCAAGTCAACATGCAACTTGCCGTGCTCTTCTCGCTTGCCGCGAGCGTCCTTGGCGCCAACTGCGCCAACAGCTCCGTGGTGACGCGCCCCCCGACCGCGTCGCTTCAGATCCTCTCGTACAACGACGTGTACGAGATGAAGCCGGAGGACGATGCGACCCAGCACGGTGTGCTCGTCGGCGGCCCGTCCCGCGTTGTGCCGCTCGTCCACACCATGCGCAAGAACTTTGAGAACAGTTTGGTCATCTTTGCGGGCGACACCATGTCGCCGTCGCTCTGGTCCGGTCAGTTCAAGGGTCTCCAGATGATCGAGGCTCACAATGCGCTCGGTGTCGACTTTGCGTGCCTCGGCAACCACGAGTTTGACTTTGGCATTGACGCTTTCCTCAACGTCTCAAAGGCCTCCAAGTTTCCTTGGCTCAACGCCAACGCGTTCGAAAAGTCGACCGGCAAGCTCCTCCGCGAGACGATCCCGAACGCCGTCAAGACGCTGACGTCGCCGACGATGGGCACGATCAAGATCGGCGCGTTCGGCGTCATGTACGACATGAAGGACAGCTCCAAGGGCATGTACTGGACCGACCCGATCGCGGCGGCGAAGGAGCAGGTCAAGTACCTTCGCGAAGTCGAGAAGGTTGACATGGTCATCGCGCTCACGCACCAGCTCTGGGACGACGACAACCGCTTCTCGCAGGACGTCAAGGGCGTCGACATCATCTACGGCGGCCACGACCACTCGGCGATGCTGCAGTCGACCTTTGGCGCGTGGTACCTCAAGTCGGATTTGAACTTCCGCTCCGTGTGGGTCTCGGACATCAAGTACTACAGCCCGTCGACCGAAGGCAAGAACAAGTACGCGCCGTTCATCAAGCAGAGCCACAAGAACCTTGCGATCACCGGCGATATGCCGACGGACGAAGCGTTCGAAGGCGTCATTGCGAATTACGAAACCAAGATCGCTGCGCTCTTCAACCGTGTGATTGGCTCGCTCTGCGCCGAGACCGACCTCACCAAGAAGGCCGTTCGGTTCGGGGAAGCGCCGATTGGCAACTTTTTCGCCGACGCGTACAAGTCGTTCTACGGCAAGGTCGATGTCGAAGTCGGCGTCATGAACGGCGGTGGCATCCGCACTGACAAGGTCTGGGAAGCCAAGCCGCTCACGCTCGGTGACGTTGTGTCGTGGTCGCCCTTTGGTGACATGATGGTCGCTATCAAGACGGACGGCGCCAACTTTAAGACGTTCCTCAAGTTTATCATGAATGGCAGCTGCGGCGAGCGCACCGTCGCTGAGAACGGGTACTTTGCGCACGTCGCGGGTCTGTCGTACAAGATCAAGTGCCTTGGCGCCAAGAACGCTGAAGTCTCGGAGCTCAAGTGGATGTCGGCCAAGCGCAGCGGCGACGTCAAGGACGACGACGTGTTCCATGTCGTCACGTCCGAGAACGTCAAGGGCCAGTTTGACCAGTCGGGCGCCAAGAGCACCTTTGTCGTGTCGCCCAACGAAGCCTCGCGCGTTGATATGCTCTTGGAAGAGTACATTGCGGCGCTTCCGGATCGCAGCGTGTGCCCCAAGGCCGAAGGCCGCGCCGAAGTCATTCCGTTCACCAACTAAGTCAACACGAAACGCAGTGTACCATACATGCATTTTGTGTCGTTACCAGCGCATCTTTAGTCAGCACTGCTGACAAAAGAATGCTCTGCGCAAGGATGGCCGAATTGGAACTGTGGTGGAGGCTCAATCCTCACAATTCACCGTCCTGTGTTTGTCGTTTGTCGTGCTGAAGTTGCTCTGGAGATCGATAGGAAGAGGGTCTTTGAACTCTGGACAAGCATTGCTGGACGAGTGGCTCGTGGCCGATTACTACATTACCATGGATGATATTAGACGGGCCGTGCGGTGCCCCATGGACCAAAGACACGCGACAGCCGATGCGAATCCTGCCTCGTGGTCTTCACACGCCGCACTCTTATTCGACCAGCACAGATGGAGCCTTCGGCAAAGACCAAAGCGCTAGTGTGCCCCTATATGCCAAAATGCTGGCTACGAGAACACCGTGGCGAGCATCGCAATCGTTCTCATTCGAGCGATTTCCACGTACCGCTGAAACGGGTGTTACGGCTTGTTGAAAACATGTGCTAACGGGCTCAAGCTGCATGTCACATGTTGAGCGGTGGAGATATGGATGGACCGCGTCACTGGACCGCCACACGAACGAGACAGTGGCCAATTCATATAGTTTCAAGTCCGCGAGTAGTATAACCTGGTACCGAGGGCGTACGTCCCGACGCAGTAAACGCGTGCTGCTGCGTTTTATAGCATTCCAACGCTCCAGATTGCACCACGCGCCAATGATACATGTACGGCCGCCTGTTGCGATCACTCGTAGCGCGTCTCGCGTCATATGGCTCGAAACGCAAGTGCATGCAAGATCGCGCACAACCGGCGCACTGGACGTTGAAGTGTCGGCTGACGTAAATACGCGCCGCAACATCGCAAGGAGCAAGGAAGCCACCCAACACGAATCCACATACCTCCACGACGCCCAGCTGCACGACGCCTTCTCTTGCAAGTCATAATGTGAGTGCAGTGACGGGCTCCCGACGCTGACGCGCCGACCTACGGCCGTGCTGATGTGGGTGCCTCGGGCGGTGTACTGCGGTCCGTCGTCACGCGTCGCGGCTCCTGTCCGTAGACATCGAATTACGGCATGAATGCTCATTGGTCCATGGCCGCGTTTTCCTCGTGTCGAAGCCCGCACCTAGCTGGACAAGCAGCGCCGACGTGTCCCAGCACTCGGTGTAATTGAATATGTCTCGGTACACGCTGGATCTACTTGGTCCATCGACTGTGCGTATGCCTCTACCGACATCAACGCCGTCGGCGAAACCAGTTTTTGTATCGCCCTATGCAGCACGTAGCGTTCGAGTGTTCGCCGTTGGGCCCGACAGCCACCGACCACTGGAACGACGCCAGCGTTGAAGCGTGCGTCGAGACCATCCAGGCCGTTGAAGCCGTCCGCGCATACCCCGTCTACGGCGTCTACACGGACCCCAAATCCGGCGCGAGCATGACGCTGCACGCGGGCCACGAGCCGGGCAACGACGCCAACTACTCCATGTGCGGCCACACACAGCTCCGCGCGTCGCTCGCCGAGGCCGCAGCGTGCTTCCAGCGCCTCAATTCGCACGAAGCCGAGTCGTTTGTCGCGATGCTGGGGCGCCCTATTCTCGGCAGCACGACGCTGTACACGCTCATGGAGCCGAGCGAAGAGAGCCCGATGCAGTACACGGGTATCGAGTGGACAGCGTTCGAGGCGCCGCGGCTCGGCGACTCGACACCGATCCGGGACCTTTGCTACCTCGAGAGCCAAAACCAGTTTTTCCACCAAGGCGAGCAGCGCCACGGGTGGGTCCGGTCGCTCCACTCGATCGACGTCGACGCGTGTCCGCCGTTTGCAGAAAACATTTACCGCGCCGAGATCTACCAGTCGGGCCAAGTGTTTGTGCAGTCGGGCACGCCCGGCGTCCTCGACTGCTACTCGCTGTGCTCGATCGACCTCAAGTACACGCTGCCCGAGCCCGATCACATGACGTACCTCACCAAGTGGGTCACGCAGATGCTCCAACTGCATACGCACATTGCGATGCAGCGCGCCGCGTGCGCCCGCGCCGTGCACTCGGCCGTCCAAGACGCTACGAACCATCACTTTGTCTGCCCGACGTGCGACGAGACGCTTGCGCTCTCGAAAGCGACTTGTCGCGAGTGCGCCCGCCCGATTTGCGAAAAGTGCCACCCGAAATGGAGCCTCACGAGCATGTGGCGGCGCCTCAACAAGAGCCAAGTGTGCGTCGAGTGCAGTGAAGAGCTGCGCGGCGTGAGTCTCCTCGAGCGCAACACAACGTCCGAGTCGTGGGAGTGCACGACGCGGTCCACGATTGGGAGCGCGGCGAGCACCGAGACGACTCTGCGAAAGCGCCCGAGCAGTTTGGTCGCCAACTACGTGGCATCCGCCCGGGACCTCGAGACAGTCTGGATCGACGTCTCGTCGATCGACTCGTCTGCCGCCCAGACGCCAACCGGCGATGACATTCCAGTCGCCCGCGCCGCCAAGCCCCGCGACGAAGTCAAGCTACACGAACTCCTCGACAGCTATCACGCCAAAAAGCTGATCGAAGACCCGCGCGTGCAGCAGCTATATAAGGACCTCCTGGCCCTCGACAGGTCATAGTCTATCGACTACATACATATATAACTATACCCGCCAACTCGATTGTGGTGACAAACAATGTCGTGACCGAACGTCGAGGAAGACTCGCAGAGCACAATGGCGCGACCTTTCATTGTAGAGACGATGTGTCCTCCCTCTTGCCATTTGCCGCTGCTCAACAACCCGACGCTGGAAGTACAACATGCAATTTGGCTTAACAATAGAGAAAGTAGTGGATAAAGGGATCCCTGGATCGACACGCTCGTCAGTACACTGGTAGTACCTCGCGTGCGCTCGAGTTGGCGCCTACTTCTTGCAGACGCCAATGCTGCGGAACGTGAGCTCGGGCTGCTTGCACACGGCCTTGCTAAACTCGCACCAGTTGCTGTACGTGCGCTTGTCGGACGCGCAGATCGGGTCGTAGCTGCGCATGCACGCGTAGTTGCACTTGCAGTCGCCGGTCGCCGCGAGGAGAATGCTCGGGTTGCGGCACTGCGCGGCTTCGAGGAGGCACTTGTTGGCGTACGTGACCCAGTTGGAGCCGCACACGGGCTCGTACATCTTGTTGCATGCATCCGAACACGATGGCTTGGGCGTCGGCGTCGGCAGCTTGCACGGTCCGTCGCGCGCGCGCGTCAGCGACGGGTTCTTGCACGCGGCAATGTTGAGCTCACACTCGTTCGAGTACGTCTTGCCGTCCGAGCCGCACACGGGGCGGTAGATCTCGAGGCAGTAGCGCGGGCACTCGGCCGTCTCCCATCCGCACGCCGTCGCGTTGGCCATCGTGAGACCCGGGATCTTGCACGCCGCGACGTCGAGCTCGCACTTGTTGGAGTACGTCACACGGTCCGAGCCACACACGGGCTGGTAGTACATCGGGCACACCGCGATGGGGCAGTCGGTCGGCGCGCTCAGCGACACGACAGTCGAAGCAGCGAGCATGGTCAAGTAGATGGAAGCCACCATGGTTTGGAGAAGAGGCAAATTGAAAAGTGAGTCGAGAGGGCCGTCGCGATCGAAAAAACGTGGCGCAACGACAGCACAGTAGCCCTCGGCCATCCACCTCATGCGACAGAGCTCTTGAGTGATCACATACGCGTCCACGCCGGCTGGTGCACATCGTGCGGAGGACACCGTCCCATGCGTCTCTCTGCGCCTCGATCGCGCGTTGTGCGCTCTCGTCGAGCAACGTCGTGTCTCGGGCGTCTCTACGACACGGGAGAGGTATCTCCGCGGTAGGAACTGCGTCTCGTGTTTTCCCAGTTGCACCCAAAGCTCCTAGAGAGCGCTAGAAACAACTAGTCCTTTGACGCGACAGCCTCCAGAAGAGCACGCGTAAACCAAGCACGCAAGTGTCATTGCTTTGGCGCTGGGACATCGCTTGGAAGGGGTGACCAGATTTGATAGGCATGATAGTCGTCAACGAGTCGCAGGTTGCGCCGGCGTACTACATGAGACAAGCGACGGCCTTTCCTGCAGCCAACGCG
>NW_008246068.1:902960-922706 GCF_000281045.1 Saprolegnia diclina VS20
CGCGTTGGCTGCAGGAAAGGCCGTCGCTTGTCTCATGTAGTACGCCGGCGCAACCTGCGACTCGTTGACGACTATCATGCCTATCAAATCTGGTCACCCCTTCCAAGCGATGTCCCAGCGCCAAAGCAATGACACTTGCGTGCTTGGTTTACGCGTGCTCTTCTGGAGGCTGTCGCGTCAAAGGACTAGTTGTTTCTAGCGCTCTCTAGGAGCTTTGGGTGCAACTGGGAAAACACGAGACGCAGTTCCTACCGCGGAGATACCTCTCCCGTGTCGTAGAGACGCCCGAGACACGACGTTGCTCGACGAGAGCGCACAACGCGCGATCGGGGCGCAGAGAGACGCATGGGACGGTGTCCTCCGCACGATGTGCACCAGCCGGCGTGGACGCGTATGTGCATCTGATCACTCGAGAGCTCTGTCGCATGACGTGGATGGGCGAGGGCTACTGTGTCGATACGCGATGGAGCCCTGTCGTTGCGCCACGTTTTTTCGATCGCGACGGCCCTCTCGACTCACTTTTCAATTTGCCTCTTCTCCAAACCATGGTGGCTTCCATCTACTTGACCATGCTCGCTGCTTCGGCTGTCGTGTCGCTGAGCGCGCCGACCGACTGCCCCATCACGGTGTGCCCGATGTACTACCAGCCCGTATGTGGCTCGGACCGTGTGACGTACTCCAACAAGTGCGAGCTCGACGTCGCGGCGTGCAAGATCCCGGGTCTCACGATGGCCAACGCGACGGCGTGCGGATGGGAGACGGCCGAGTGCCCGCGCTACTGCCTCGAGATCTACCGCCCCGTGTGCGGCTCGGACGGCAAGACGTACTCGAACGAGTGTGAGCTCAACATTGCCGCGTGCAAGAACCCGTCGCTGACGCGCGCGCGCGACGGACCGTGCAAGCTGCCGACGCCGACGCCCAAGCCATCGTGCTCGGACGCATGCAACAAGATGTACGAGCCCGTGTGCGGCTCCAACTGGGTCACGTACGCCAACAAGTGCCTCCTCGAAGCCGCGCAGTGCCGCAACCCGAGCATTCTCCTCGCGGCGACCGGCGACTGCAAGTGCAACTACGCGTGCATGCGCAGCTACGACCCGATCTGCGCGTCCGACAAGCGCACGTACAGCAACTGGTGCGAGTTTAGCAAGGCCGTGTGCAAGCAGCCCGAGCTCACGTTCCGCAGCATTGGCGTCTGCAAGAAGTAGGCGCCAACTCGAGCACACACGAGGTACTACCAATGTACTGACAAGCGTGTCGATCCAGGGATCCCTTTATCCACTACTTTCTCTATTGTTAAGCCAAATTGCATGTTGTACTTCCAGCGTCGGGTTGTTGAGCAGCGGCAAATGGCAAGAGGGAGGCCAGTGTCAAAATGTGATTATACCCAGCGCGTTTGATTTTCACCAGTAAAGATTTGAGTCTCGGCGGGTTTCATGGGTGCCAGCCAGCATGGACACGACTTGCAGTTGACTTCTCGAGTAGCTGTGTGCAGTACGCGCGAACCTGGTCATTTGCGCAGATAATGCGACCGGTCCTTCGACACCGGCTATGGTCGCTTCGATCCCTGAGCAACCCGGTGCCGGTACCCTCCGAATGCACCAGATTCCGATCACCGTGCTTTGCATTTGGCGTGCACGACAGGTGTCTCTTCTTCAAGTCGCAGTGAGTGACAGCAGCTCCTCTGCCCACAGCCGCTGCATCCGCTTTCCGGCATGTGGCCCAACAGAAAGCAACGGGTCGTAAATGGAGTACAAGGTTGATGCTCCGCCTCCATGGTCGTCAACCTGGTCGCGCCATGACGCGCCGATTTGCACGCGGGAGCCAGTCCTTCGAAACTCTCGGTCGCTGGATCGTTGCGGTGTCACGCTGCCACGTCACGGCGGCCGTCCACCCAGTACATGTACCAAGTGCAAAGCGCCCAGCGTCCACCAACCCAAGGGAACTTGACCAACCTTACGACTGCAGCGAAGCATCGCCCCAGGGCTGCATGGCCGTCGCAACCACGATGCATACAACTAAACCTAATCCTTGTTGCGCATTACGAGACCAATGAGTGTCTGTCCCGACTACTTCGGTCCGTGCTAGTCGTCTATGGTACATACGCGCATGCTTCTTCTTCTTTTGGCGCTGTCGACAGAGCTCATGCGAGCAAACCGGCGCGTTGCAGCGCGCGGTGGGCTCCACAAGCATGCTTCTTCAATCGAGGGTCGACGATGGATTCCCATTCTTGGATGAGCGCCAGAACGGCGCCCGCGCCGTCGGCGTTGGCGAGCTCCTCATAGTACAAGGGGCAGAGGATCTCGAGGATGTGCAGACTCTCGCGCTGCAGGTCCGAGGCGATGTCGGCGCCGCCGGCCGCCATCGTCATGATGACTTGCCACCCATCGCAGTTGATGAACGCGCGCCGGCACTCGGGGTCGTCGCAGAGCCGCGCGAGCGCAAACGACGTGCACTGGACAATCTTCTTGTCCGAGGACGTCGTGAGGCGCACGAGGTGGGGCACGAGCGCAGCCATGATGTCCTTGTACTGCGGCGTCGTCGCCAGCGAGATGCTCGCCAGCACGCCCTGGAGCTGCACGTCGCTGTGCTTGCTCGTGAGCATCTCGTGAAGGGACCGGACCGCGTCCTTGACGTGGAGGTCGGTGGGCGATGCGGTCGTCGACGGGACATTGAGTGGCGCCGGACGCTTGTGCTTGAGCGGCTTTGTCGCTCCTTGACCACTGAGGAGCTGCTGCTTCTTGCATGCGTCGACGGCCTCGCCGTACATGTCCATCATGCTCACGATATCGCCGTCCCGACGCTGAAACTCGACCACGAGCTCGGCGCCGGCTTTGAAGAGCGTCACGTTCAGTTGGACGCGGCTCGTGCCGAGGACGCGCGAGACCTTCCACTTGCCCTTCTCAGCCTTGAAGACAAAGTCGGCGCCCATGTCCATGAGCTTCTGACCGATCGTCATGCAGAGGCGCTGGAGGCTCGTGCCTTTGACGTGAAAGTGCGAGTGCATCTCAAGGCGGAACGGCGGCGGTGGCAGCGCTTTCACCACCGTCTTGCCATAGTTGGTCGGGTCGACCATCGCAATGCGCGGCTCCGACGGCGTGTGAGCCTGGCGCGGCTTGGCGCGCGCGCTAAACGGCGCCGGTGCGGCCATCGTGAACGCCGGCGCGTGGTGCATGTGGCCAAGACCCGGGCCAAACTGCTGCGGCATGGCCATGGCCGCGATCGACCGGTACTCGATCTTGTCGTCGGCTTCGTCGAGGACGCTCGGGACATGCGGCCGCGCCGACGTCGTCGTCGTCTTGGCCTCGTCCTTGGCTTCCTCGTCCTCGAGCTGCTTCTTCTTGGCCTGCTCGTCGGCGTCCGTCGTTGCGTCCCGGCGGTCCATCGTTGGTTGCAAAATCCAAAATGGCCATACAAAAGGCGAGGTCCATTTCTACAGCGTGACGCCATACAAACAGCCAGTCTAAGCGCTGGCCACTTGCCGTCTGCTTTTTCGAGCCATCTGATTGGCCAAAAAAGCGTTTCTTATCCAACTGGCTGGAATCATATTTTTCGACGGAACGTTCGCCGCGCCTTCCGGTCCCGTGCGTCCACGGATTCCTCTTGGCATGTGTATACCATACAAACACACTGTGTCGCGGTCAGAGACCACGGCATACGCCGCGCAAGTGCGCGCCTCGTCGCGCCATCCAAAGCTAAACCCACCCAACTTCACCCCTGCTGGCATCGTCGTGGGCAACCGCTAGCGGCCAACCGATAGCAGATCTTCGACGCAAAACCCACGTCGTCAACATGGTGGTTGAGAGTCGTTCGAGTCCTTTGGCGTAGCGTGTAACGCGCTCGCACTCGCTCTTGCTTTCTTCATAGCGTGACGCCAGCGAGTGGCTTCATTCCTTCGATTCACACGGTGTTGGCATTTGTGGCAAATAGCCAGCTGCACAAAACCTGCCACCGACCACCTGTGTGTGCCAGACGCGCGCCATCGTCTCGGCCAACACGGCTTGTCCCGGGCAGCTTGGGCGTCCGCAAAGGCATCGATTAGGTGACGGCCCACTCTTCGCCGCGAACGGGTTGGGTGCACGACTCGGCTCGGTCGTTGTATGGCGCCCTGAATGGCGACGACAACGAACAGTCGGGGCGGTGGCGCCAAGTTGCGTGATATTAGTCGATCGCGTCCGCGAAACGCTCGCCGTTTCTATATTGCCGTTTGGCAGACAGGCGGCGCTTCGAAACGAAGACGTTCGTCTTCCCAACGTTGTGGGCACGCCTCGGGTGGTCGCGGTTGCGCCGGAAGATCCTTTGCTACCGTCGCATGTGAGTCTGGCCAGAGAGTGGACTTCTCCGCTTCTCCGCTTCCGCGCGTCTTCCGGGGTTGACGACAGAGAACTGCGTCATATCACTGCAGTGTACCAACCAAGCACGCCTGCCTACGTGGCACGCGCACAGCGCGCGAGAGCCATCTCGTACCGGTACAAATGGTCGTCGCGATGGCCCATCGCCCTCCTGTGCCTACCGCAGGAATGGGATCGGGTTGAGCGGGCGACAGCGTGCTACTTCAACCACACAGAACCAACGGTCCACAGCAATCAGCGACGACGACATATCGCAGCACAGCAAGGTACCGTGCTGGTTCTGTGCCACCACATTTGCAGATCATATATTGTGTGCGACTTCATTCGCAGCCACATCCGTTGCCCCATCGGCCCTGAAATACGGGACTCTCATGTCGCCGCCTGTGCCCTTCCGACGACCATATTCTTTCAGCTAACGAGAGCGTACTCGGCTCGTTGAGCATAGAATACATGATGACGTTAACCGCGTCACCAAAGGTACAGACAATAGCGTGCACAACGACTAGGCTGGGGCGACGAGCACATCCGTTTCGAGGCGCGTCGCGTACGAAGCAAGAACCTCGGCGGCGACCGCGAGCTTGGGCGACGCGGGGTCTTCGTCGCAGTAAAAGAGGAGCGTCTGGAGGCACAGATTCTCATTGTGGATCTGGTTGTTCTCTTGGGTCTCGCGCCAGTCTGGATCAAATTGCGGACACTGGGGCCCGACGCCCGAGAAGCCGAGCGTGCGCACCAGGTGTGTCCAGATCTCGCGAAAGAGGAGGCCGATCGCACCAAAGTCCAGATGCAAATAGCGGTCCCACTCGGCGTCCATCGTGCGCTGGAGGTCTCGCATCGACGGCAGCTTCTCGTTGCGCATCACCGGCGCCTCCATGTACGTGGCGAGGCGGTACGCGCGGCTGAGGTGCTCGGGCTCCGTCACATTCAGCGTCCGGCCCTTTCGCTGCATCTTTGCATGCGCCTTTTGAAACTTGCTCCGGCGGTCCTTGCTGTCGCGGTGCGCAGTCTTGGCGTCCACCTCGCCGGCTTGGTTGCGGGAGCTCGCAGCCACGACCGGTGCATCCTTGGCTTCGTAGCCCCACGCGAGAAGGTGCGCCTTGAGGAACCCACCGGGCGCGTTGGGGCGACTGCCGGCCCACACCGACTTGCCCTGTTCAAAGAGGTCGGCGAGCATGTCGAGCACCGGTACGGGCGCAACGTGATCGCGAATACGGAGCGCGTTGTAGAGGTGGAGCACCAAGCGGCCTTGGCCAATGTCGTCCAAGAGGAAAATGCCCGTGTCGAGGCCCAGCGTCATCGTGGTCATGAGCACATGCTGGCCGGCCATCCACGGGTTGAGCCACGCGCGTGCGACCTCGTTCTCGGTAAAGCCAGGGTACGTGGTCGCGATACGAAGCGTATTGCCGAGCCAGGCCACCGTGACGTTGAGGTTGCGCTTCGTGTGCGGCGGTGAAAAGAGCTCGCCGGGCGACTCCTTGAACGTCTGCAGGTGCTGGAGCACACGGCGCATCGCGTCCGTCGCGTACGCCCCGACGCTGGCCACGGTTACCGCGTCCGAGGGGGGTCCTTGGACCGCCAAAATCGACTCGAGCAGGCACTGCGCCGCAAATACAAACGGAAGCGTGACCACTTGCGTCGTCTCGTACTCCTTGACGAGCTTGTGGAATGGCATAAAGTCGTCTTGGTGGTCAATCTTGAACGCGCGCTCGTCGAGCACTTGATGCAAGAGCGGCGGCAGGACGTCGGCGAGGAGCGTCTGGAACAAGGCCTTGCGCGTCGGCGCCGACTGCCTACTCTCGTCCCAAGTGGGGCCAAAGAAGCCGTCCCGGCAAATGAGCCGCGTCCCTGGCTGCAGTGCATCCAAGAGGCCCACGAGCAGCAAATGCAAGTCGAGGAGGTTGTCATTGTCGTCTTCGTCGAGGTGGTTTGTGTAGAAGAGCGCCGACCCACGGTTTACGAGATCGATCGGCATGACGCTCTGGAGCACCGAGTCGGCCTCGGACGCGGATACCTTGAGCTTTTGCATGACGATGCGGAGAATGCCGTCGTACTTGCGGGGCACGGCCGCTCAGCGCGAGAGCACAATGACCTCGACCATGCGCTCCAGCGGCACGTTGTACTGGAGCGTGATCGGCTCGAGCATGCCGTGGTCGCCAAGAAGCACAGCGATCTCGTCCAATGTCTTGAGATACGGGTGCTCGACCTGGAGCTCGCTCGAGAGGGTGCCGACGAGCTTGACACAGGCGTTGGTGACTGCGGTCGCCGCGACCAGCGTCGTTTTGCCCTGCTTGAAGTCGCGCCACACGGCCTTGACCTCGCCCATGAGCTCATCCATGTCCGAGACAAAGCACCACGCGCGGAACTTTTCGGCGTCGATGCGCGCGAGGAGCTTGGCGCGCGACGCCTCGGCCCGCGTCGGCTCGACGGGCGGGACGAACGCTGCGACGTCAAACGCCGGCATGTCGGGCGCGTCGGTATCGTCGTCGTCATCATCGACAGAGAGCGCGTCAAACGTGTTGGAGAGGTTCGTGGCGTCGACGACGGGCGCTGCAGGCGACGGCTGGCGGGCCTCGACCAACGGCTCGAGCTTGGCCTTGATCGCGCGAAGGAGGTCGAGGAAGTGCACGTGGCCCTCGTCCGGCTCTGAAACCGCTTGGCTCGAGAGCCACCGGAGGCGGATGCTACGCGTGAGCTGGCGCATGATGCTCGCTGGGACCGGCATCGCCTTGTCCGCGATCTTGACGGCCGCCGCCCAGATCATCGGCGTCGTCCACTCACCCGCGCTCGCCTTGGCCTTCTTGGCCTTGCCAACCGACGAGCGCTTGAGCCATGCAACGACCGCGTTCGTCGCCGTCTTGTACCGGTACCACCGACCACACTCGCTATGGCGCCCCATACTTTGCGTTCCGATACATTGTATGGCCTCGGAGCTTTGATGGCCGCTGGCAGACAGCTGGTGCAGCCAGTTCGCCTCAAACATGGGCTTTTTGTCCTAATTAGGTTGAACGGGGCCTTAAATGCGGGCTTTATATCCTAATTAGGCTTAATAAGGCCTCGGCTTGAAGGTGGCTGCGCTGCCATATCCGCTTGCCAGGTCATGCAGAGGCCACGAAAGGAAAATATGCAGACAGGCGTATGTTTTGTACAGCACTGGTACGCGGGACCACACACAACTCGAACGTGCTTTGGCAAGGGTCGCTACGGAACTGAGAGCGAAATCGTGTGGCGTTACCACTCGATGCGCACGCGCCAAGGTATCGCGGTCCGAACGATGGGCAAGCTACCGTACTGTAGATCTCGTTGCTGGTACACAAGAAAACAATTAGAGTTCATGCGTAGCTGCATCTAACGTTTGAAAGCTTGTTATTTCGAAGCATATTTCAAACAAGCCGAGAGGTCATGTGTACACTATGACTATATATTGGATAAAAGACACAAATTTCGAGACTACGTGGCGCGCGTCTCGCTGTCGCCTTAGCAGGCGCTGGCGACTTTGGTCGAGTAGTTTGCGTACGGCGTATCGTTCTCGTCGGGCAAGAGCACAGTGGCTTCCTCGTCCTCGCCGTCTTCGTGCGTCGAGAGGTACCGGAAGGTCCAGTACCCGAGCGAAAACATGAGCGTGAGGCCAATGAAGGGCGAGATGAGGATGATCGTGCTCACAGAGAGGAGGTAGATGAGCACGATGCGGAAGATCGCGTCCGTGATCATGAACGTGCCCCAGACGATGCAGAGGAAGCGTGAGACCTCGCGGACTTTGGGGTTGGCCCACTTGGCGTCCATCTCTTCCTTGGATTTGTCGGTGATTTGGCGCCGGAGGCTAAAGAAGAGATCTTCCTTCCATGTCAACGATAGAAAGTGCATCGAGCCAAAAAAAATCGTCGTGCACGAGTCCTTGGCCATGAGCACACGCGGGTCCGTCGTCAGCGAGAGCAGCACCAGCGAGAAGATCATCGAGAAGATTTGCATGAACGAGACCAAGTCCTTCCGGTTGTGCGCAAAGATCTCGTACAATGTCTTGAGCATCGGCGGCACGCCCGAGAGCGCCACGGCGTAAATCTCGGACGTGTGCGCCTTCATGTAGTTGTAGATGCCAATGGGCAGCGCAATGTTGATGACGACGATGCCAAGGATGTGCCACGTGCGGTCGGCATGCGACTTGGTCGGCGGGGCGTGCGTCGGCGACTTCATTTTGGACATTGAATCCGTGAGCTTGACGCGCGTGAAAAGGCAAAGTGACCAGCACTCTGAACGAATGTAGGTCGTTCAATCCGATCTCGTTGAAGGTCATCTCCTTGAAAACATTAGCAGGTACATTGCGAAACACGACTTTGCAGTCAAATAGTGGGATAAGCTCCCTATTAACAAGGTCATATGCCATTGCAAAGAGGGAGAGAGCATGTGATGCCCACGTTCACGTCACGCTCGAGTCATTGACACGGATCATGGGCCGAAGTTCTGGACCATAAACATCGAAGTAAGCGGTGGTGTAACACAGAGTTCCGCCCGAAGTCGAAGTTGGCGCGGCTGATAAAAGGGTAGTAAGCGCCGTCGTGCACGGCGCTTTACCCAAGTCAAGACGCAGCTGAGACGACGTAGCGCCACTCTAGACGCCAAGGTCGACGTCCAACGACCTCTGTCAACTCAGATGGCACTGGATTACGAAGGGGCTTCAAGAATCGACAAACCCTTCGATAAACTTTGTGGCACCGGCTAAGCTTAGTGGCATCTTATAGGCAGCTTTATAGTGTGCGAGCGCACTTGCTCGTATCCATTCCCTCAAGCTCCGCACAACCTTCGCCTTTGCAGCGGTCCAACAACTATAGACTCAAGCATCAATGCAGCCGCTCGTAGCTGCCACCCGTGTCGCCACTGCACAGGTGGTTCCCATCCGAGATGGGAAAGCATCGTCGGATGATCGCGTCGGGTGCGTGTTTACTCGGTTGGGGAAGCTTCTCGGGCCACTTCCGCCGGGACCAGTGTGGCTCAGTGGGTGGCTCCGACCGGCAGCGCTTCCTCCTGCAATGACGTGTGATCGAAATGTATTGTAGCACTAAGATCGCAGCCGCGCACGAGCCAATCCAGTAGCGTTGGCGTAGCGTCATGCACCTTGCACAACGAGTATCTATTTGTTGTATCTATCTTTCAAGTCGAGGCCGGATCCTCCGGATAAGTAGCCTGTAGGATTATCCGGCATCCGTGCAATCTTGCGGCTTTGCGATGCCCAACCAAGTGTCCACGGCGGTCTTCTGGAATATGTTCTACGGCCGCACGGCGAGCCCGGACGAGTGGTATCTCTCGTTCGAGCACGATGCGATGAAGGCCATGGCGCCCGAGCTGACGGCGCTCGCCGACGGCGCGCTCGTCCTGCACCTCGGCTGCGGCTGCTCGGCGATCGCAGAGACGCTCGCCGCCGCAACAGGCCGCCGCTTTGTGCTCGCCAACATGGACTTTTCTGGCATTGTGCTGCAGCAGCTGCAGGCCAAGGAGGCAGGCGCTACGAACTCGCTCGTGGAGTTTCAGCAGATGGACGCGCGTCACGTGTCGTACCGATCGGCGACGGTCGACTATATTGTGGACAAGGGCACGCTCGACAGGTACACACACGAATGACACGTGCAATGAGACAGTGTACCATGGGCGAGCTAGCATTCTGTCCGACTCGACCAAGGTGGACGCCAACAGCCGCCTTGTGACGAGCGAGCTCTGCCGCGTGCTCCGACCTGGCGGCAAGGTGCTCAGCGTCTCGACGTTCCACAGCGAGACCCGGTTGCGCTGCTTGGCACACCCAGGTTGGCGCGTCGAGTGCAAGGTGATTCCCACGACGCCGTACGAGTACCCGGACCAGCCCGAGTGTTATTTATACGTCATGACCAAGCTGTAATACCGCGTCAATTCATTCACGTCACCACCGTACCCATGCATGTGGATCGATCTGCGGTGACAACATGTACACTACATTCACGCCACCCCGACTAGAACCACCAGCATATATATATATATATGAATATCCTTTATCTTGGTTCACAGCGACTTCGCCCACGGAGAGACTCGCAAGCTCCCTTGTCTCCAAGCGCTCGCCGAGCATGGCCTCAAAAAAGTCTCTTAAACTCGTAGCGAGCGCGTAGTTTGTAGCTTCAGTAGTTAGTTTGTATTAGTGGTCGTAATAGCCATAGCCGTCTTCAAACAGGTCGTCGTCGTCGTCGCCGTAGGTTCCTTGATCGTCCGACAAATCGGATCGAATGCGCCATGCGATTGGAAACCACTCGGTGGTCGCCGCCGCCTCGCGGTCGGCTTGCGTCGTGCAGCCCGCGAGGCTCAAGTTGTCAAACACGAGCTTGTGCCCGATGTGCAACGCGCGGCGCGTCGCCTTTCTCGCGCCCCGTCGTTGCGGATCGCGGGCCGCCAGAAAGGCCAACACGTCCATGTGCCCGCCGCGCGCCGCCCAGTACAGTGCTCGAAACGTACAGCCGTCGTTGGTCGGGTGGGTGTATAAGAAGCGGACGATCTCGAGGTGACCGGCCGCGGCGGCCCAATCGATCGCGCGCGTCGTGCCGCCTTCGGACCGATGCGTCTTGAGGAATTGCACCATGGCGCCGTGGCCACGGTGCGCGGCGCGGTCGAGCGCGTTGGGCGTGCAGCCGTCGGACCGGCGCTCGTGCAAGAAGAGTACGATGGCCATGTGATTGTTGCGCGCAGCGGCGTCGAGGATACGCGGCCCAAACCCGCGCTGGGCAGCGGGGTGCGCATGCAGAAACGTAATCACATCCAAGTGCCCGTGCGCGGCCGCGCCGATCATGGCCGACGAGGGCACGCTGCCTGCCGCTGGACTGGACAAGAGAAGCGCGAGCATGTCGAGGCGACCATATGCAGCCGCATACGTGAGCGCGGTCTCGGAGATCTCGATGGCTTGACTAAAGTGCGTGACCACATATGTGAGCACGTTCAAGTGGCCTCGGAGCACGGCAGCTTCGATGTCGTACGCCTGAAACGAGAAATGGTCGCCGTAGACCCGCCGCACATGGTCTGCAACGTCAACGTGGCCGTTTGCCAATGCCAAGAGCAAGGCGTTGGCCGTGCAGCCCTCGGACCGATGGTCGCCGAGCCACTGCACCATGCGCAAATCGCCAGCGAACGCAGCGTGGTCCATTGCGTCCGTCGTGCACGCCGTCGAACCTGCGTCGTGGAGAAGCTTGAGCACATCCAGATGTCCGTGGTACGCGGCAACGTCCATGGCAAGGCCGTCGCGGCCATGCAGATGCTGGATCTGGCCGAGATCGACCTCGGTACTGGCTTGGAGGTGGCGAAGAAGTGTCACGTGACCGCCCGCAATCGCCGCGTGCGCAAGTGCGACAGGATGCGCCAAAAGCGCCGTGAGCTCATCGAGCCACATGTGCTGCATCGGTACATGATCAATGTCAAGGACGCGCACCATGGCCCGGGCGCCGCTTCCATCGTGGCCGTCGGCATAGTCGA
Organism: Saprolegnia diclina VS20; assembly: GCF_000281045.1. Lineage (NCBI taxonomy): Eukaryota > Oomycota > Saprolegniomycetes > Saprolegniales > Saprolegniaceae > Saprolegnia > Saprolegnia diclina. Next base: position 914,780 of record NW_008246068.1, read on the forward strand.
CCCGGTACGCTACCTCGTTGTAGTCGGATCGGCGTTTGACGTGCTCGTACATGCGACGCGACGTGATGAGGCGAAACGACTGGCAAAGACCTCCATGCGGCGGGAGACGTGGCAGCGCCGGAAGGTCGCCATCCCAGTCGCACCGAAAGACGTCTTGCCACACGGCGAGCGCAGTCGCGTCGGTCAAGGTGGCCGGAAGGTACCCATGCAGGAGCTGCGTGAGTGGCCCGGCGTAGGCGGCGATGACGTCATGGAGCACCTCGACGTCGTCCCAGCTCGGTGCCATCGCTCCCGCAACAATCCAATGACAGTCTGTCGCTCGCTTGATAGAATTTTTCCACCAATCAAGCGATTTCACAATGTCGATTTCAGCCAATGAAAATGCGTGGATATTAAAGAGTATAGTTAACGTTCCGCTCGGCTGCACTGCACTTGGGCGATGACTTCGACGCGCACACCAGATTCGCTTGACGCACGACGAGCTCGCATGTCCAACGAGTCCATGTGCTGGTAGCTGACGACGCGCCAGCCTGTAGTCATCAGCGTGTTCGGATGTGATCGGTGGGCGACCTTCATTTAGGATTAATCCTCGTGTTGAAGATGACGCCAGGAATCTTGTCGTCATCACGTCCATGCATGTTCGCCCTACGGCGCCGCAAGGGTACGTCAAGCTCGCATCCAATAGCTTCACGCGTAGGACACGAGGGTAGAACACTACTGTGTTGGGTGTTGGTGTATTCTCTTGTCCATTCACCGGAGCTAACGTGTCCGGAATGTTCGGTAGAGGTTAGCGAACACAAGTAGTGGTGACCTTCAGTTGCATCTCCGTCGTTTGGTAAGCGCACCTCTATCGCTACTACTTAGAGTCCTGCAAGCGCTGAACATGGCTCTCGAGTGCGGACTTCTTGGGACTCTCACGAGGTCTCTGTGATAACGTCGTGGCCTGTCCATTTCGACTCCATGTGTCCCACGGGACATGTCCTAATTAGGACACGTGGCGTTACCACGCTGACAACGCATCGCATCACATTCACCAAATCCCTGTGTCAACGCATGAGCCGCCACCACGTGCGCACGTTGCTGTGGAAGAACGCGCTGCTCAAGAAGCGCCACCCGATCCGCCTCGGCTTTGAGCTCGTGCTGCCGGTCGTCTTCATCGTGATCCTTGGCATCTTGAAGGGGCAGGCCGCCGACATCACCGTCCCGAGCGGCTGGTCGGACAACATGGAGTCGACGTTCTCGTCGTCGGCCTCTATCGCGCCAACGTACTCGGTCTACCAAGGCTACCCGGCCACGTCGCCGGCGCCAGCCAAGTTTGCTGCCACCGAGGCTACCATCTCGGGCCTACTACTGCGGCTGAGCACCATGTCGCTGGCCGAGGGCCGGCGCCTCGACGACCTCTCAGCCACGGACCGCCAGCGCTGCTCGTCGCTCTTTCTCTTCAATGGCGCCATCAATATTGATCCTACGTCGCCGTACGCTGTGCCCACGGCCTGCGCCGGCAAGGTCGTGCCGTACAAGCTCGCGATTGTGCCCGACACGGCGTACACGCGGGCGTACTTTGCCGCTGCCGTCAACGCATGGTACCCGCGCGTGCCGCTGACCAATGCCTCGAGCGGCCTCGTCATCCCGAGCTTCGTCGACGCCCTCGCCTTTTACCATGACGAAGCAGCGCTTGAAAACTACGTCTCGGGTACACACCACTCTGCAATCCCCACCTCATGTACACGACTGTGTAGGCGGCTCGTACGGCCAAGATCTGAGCCATCCCAAGATATACGCGGCCATTGTCTTTGACGTTGCGACGCCGCGCCTCGGGACGGCCGGTGCGCTTTCCTACACCTTGCGCTTCAACGCGACGTCGGGCGATGCGCCGTCGACGGCCGGCGCCGGCGTCGATCCCAACCAAAAAGCGTTGGCTGCCACACCGTACCAGCGGTACCCTACCCCTACCCTAGCCCTACTTGAATCGTATGTGTTTAGGTACGCGCGCAACGGGTTCCTCGCGCTGCAGACGCTTCTGACGCGCTTTGCAGCGTGCGTGCCATCGTGGAACGGGTCGGCCCCGGGCGCCTGCACCGTGGCAGGGAGTACGTCTGTTCAAAGCGACCTCCTCGACGACCGCTTCATGGTGCAAGTCCAGAACGACGATGCGCTGCTTGCCGCTGTCGCAGCCTTCAACAAAGCGTCGGGCGCGTCGCTCACGTTGCGCGAGCTCTCATTCGAGGCGCGGCGCCTGCTGCTCGTGCCATTGCGCCAGGCGCCGCAGCCGTACTTTGGCGGTCTCGTGCTGCCGCTTCCGATATCGGCGTACACGGCGTCGCCCTTCTTTGCGACGGCCGGCGACTTTTTCTCGTTTGTGTTTGTGGTCTCGTACGTCCAGCTCGTGACGGGGCTCTTGGTCGCGCTCGTCAAGGAGAAGGAAACCAGAGCCCGCGAGATGATGAAGGTGCTCGGTGTCACCGACGGTGCGATCGTCGGGTCGTGGATGCTCACGTACGGGATCGTTGTCCTCGTCGTTGCCGCGCTGCAGACGATTGCATCGAGCCAACTGCTCTTCCCCCACACGTCGCCACTGCTCTTGTACCTCTTTTTCGCGCTCTTTGGCTTCGCCGTCGTCGCGTTTGGCTTCTTCATGAGCACGTTTTTTTCGAGGCCGCGCACCGGCGCCTTCCTCGGGCTCGTGGTGTTCCTCCTCCTCTTCCTGCTTGGCCAAGCCTTCTCCACATCGGCGTCCGAAGGCGCAAAGGCGCTCGGGTGCCTCGCACCGCCGGTCGCCATGTCGTTTGGCATCTCGGCGCTGGCCCGCGCCGAGGTCAACGGCGGCGGCATCACATGGCACTCGGCGCATCTCCTCGACAGCCACAACATTCGCTTCGACACGGCGCTGTACATGCTCGCACTTGACACGCTCCTCTTGACGCTTGTCGGGTTCTACTTTGAAAAGGTCATTCCCAAGGATTACGGCGTGCCCGAACACTGGACGTTCCCGCTGCAATGGCTCTACCGATCCCGCGGGGTCTCTTCCTCAGCGACATCGCGAATGTCGGCACGGCTCTTGGCACAACACGAGCCGCCACCACACCCGTATGTCGAAGCTGTCACGGACGACCTCAAACAGCAAGAGCGGACCGGCGACGCGCTGCAGATCCAGTGCCTTCGCAAGGCATTTCTCGGTGACGACAAGATCGAAAAGGTGGCGGTCCACGGCCTCCAGCTCACCTTGTACAAGAACCAAATCACGTGTCTCCTCGGGCACAACGGCGCGGGCAAAACCACATTGCTCTCGATGCTCACGGGCATGCTGCCGCCGACCAGCGGTGACGCGACGCTGCTGCGCGGTCTCTCGCTGCGAAGCGACATGCATGCCATCCGCCAATCGATTGGCATGTGCCCGCAGCACGATGTCCTCTACGACGAGCTCAGCGTCTACGAGCACCTAGCGTTTTACGGCCGGATCAAGGGCTGCGACGAAGCCGAGCTCGACCAGAAGCTCCGGGCCGTTGGCTTGACTGAGAAGCGCCACACACCGAGCAAGGCCCTTTCGGGGGGCATGAAGCGCAAGCTCTCGCTCGCGATTGCCTTCCTCGGCGACAGCCAGATTGTGTTTTTGGACGAGCCGACGTCCGGCATGGACCCGTACAGTCGTCGGCATATGTGGTACACTTGACTTGCTATCTCGATGCATTGAAAGATTGATACTCATGGTGCCTGTGCAGGGAAACCGTGCTCAGCCACCGGCAACACCGCATCATTGTGCTCACGACGCATTCGATGGACGAAGCCGACATCCTCGGCGACCGCATCGCGATCCTTGCCGACGGGGAACTGCGCTGCGCTGGGTCGTCCTTGTACCTCAAGCAAACGTTTGGGGCCGGCTACAACCTCTCGCTCGTCACGACGACCAGCGACCACTTGGCCGACCTCTCGTCGCTCGTCGTGTCGTTTGTTTCTTCGGCAGCCCTCGGCGCGCACGTCGGCACGGACGTCACGTATCAGCTACCGCTCGAGAGCGCACCGAGGTTCCCCGAGCTCTTTGCCGCGCTCGACGCCCAACGCACGCAGCTCGGCGTCGAGTCCTACGGCATCTCGGTCACGACGCTCGAGCAGGTGTTTTTGACCGTCGCCGAGGCGCCCAGCACCGACGGTGACGACGGTGACGTCACCCGCAGTCAGCCCAGTGACCTGTCGCCCACCGTCGACACGTCGTCCGTCTTTCGAATCCTCGAGGCCGCCCCAATGTCCAAGGCCGCTCGGTTTCTTGCGCACTTTCAAGCACTGTGGCGCAAGCGCTACTTGTGCGCCAAGCGCGACCGCAAGATTGTGACGTTTTCGACGCTGTGGCCGGCCGTCTACATTGCGATCGGGATGCTGCTCCTCACGACGAGCGCGACCCGGAAGAACGATCCGCCGATCGAGATGTCGACGCGCGCGTTGCCGCTCGGCGCCGAGACGCCACTGCCGTGGACGTGTCTCGACGGGTCGGACGCGTGGTGCGACGGCGTCACACGCAGTATCCGCGCGGCCGCCGCGTCCTCTTTGCCGCTCATCACGTACCCGACTTCAACGCCGACGGTCTTTGATGTCCCGTACACGATCAACGCCAGCGATACGAGTGGGTACTGCCTCAGCATGGCGCAGACGTCGCTGCCTGCGGTGCTGCCCACCGCATTTGGCCGTGTGCTTCTCTTTACATCGGCGTCGAGCCAAGTGGTCGGGTACGCGCTCTTGAGCAACACGACTGCGACGCACGCGCCGAGCATCTACAAGGCCGCCGTTGATGATGCGCTTGTCCGGTGGGTCACACAGACACCGACGGCCACGGTGGTTGTCATGAGCCATCCGCTGCCGCTCACACAAGCCAGCAAACTGCTCTCGACGACGATCCTCTCGTTCACGGCCACGTCATTCATCGTGGTGGCGATGGCCTACTTTTCAGCGTCGATCGTGCCCTTCCTCGTCCAGGAGCGACATGTGAGCACGAACGTCAAGCACCAGCAGCTGCTCGCGGGCGTGAGCATTCCGGCGTTCTGGCTGGCCAACCTCGCGTGGGACTGCACCTTGTACTTGGTCCCCGCGGCGCTGGCGCTCGGAGCGATCCAGATATTTGATATCACGCCGTACACGGGCGTCGACTGCGCGACGTGCGCCACGAACGCGTTCGCAGTTGTCGTTGCTCTCTTTGTCCTCGCCGGCGTCGCCGTCGTCGGCTTTAGCTACTGCGCATCGTTCCTGTGCAAGGAGCCGGCCGAAGCACAAGGCTACATTATCAACTGCAACATCTACCTCGGCGTGTACCTCATGCTTGTCTCGACGATCCTCGGGCTCGTCCCGTCCACCGAGTCGCTCAACGACGTACGTTCATCTCTGATGTTATGATCCGGAGGGTTCGCTGGGTTGAGTGCGGTTGTAGACGCTGGTGTTTGTGTTCCGCCTCTCGCCCCTCTTCTGCCTCGGCAATGGTCTCTACAGCCTCAGCCTTCGCGCGATCATCGGTCCGACGTCCGGCACCGTGTCGTCGTCGGCATTTTCGACCGAGAATGCTGGCTGGAGCATTGTCTACTTGGCCATCGAAGCCATTCTGTACCCAAGCCTCGCCATTGCTATCGACTACCTCCTCTGCTTTCCGTCGATCGCGGCCTCGTGGCGCCGCCGGACCACGCGCGTCAGTGACGAGCACGACCCAAGCACAATCGACCACGACGTCGATGTTGAAGCCGCACGGGTGCGCGCTGGCAACCATGACGACGCTGTTGTCATGACGTCGCTGCGCAAGACGTACCCCGACGGCAAAGTGGCCGTCGCCGACCTCTCCTTGGGTTTGGGCCGTGGCGAGTGCTTTGGTTTCCTCGGGGTATGTGCTCTTGCTTGTCGATATTTGCCGAATGCATATGTGAATGCGCGTAGATCAACGGCGCGGGCAAGACGACAACGATGAAGATGCTCACGGGCGACATCCTGCCAACGTCGGGTGCGGCAACCCTCGGCGGCCACGACCTCCTGTCGCAGCCGCTCGCCGTGCGCCGGCTCATTGGCTACTGCCCGCAGTTTGACGCCCTCTTTGACTTGCTCAGCGTCCGCGAACACCTCGAGCTCTTTGCTGTGCTCAAGGGCGTGCCAGGTCCCTTGGTCAAGGCCGTGGTCACCGAGAAGCTCTCGCAGTTGCACCTCGAGCCGTTCGCTACGAAACTCGCCAAGACGCTCAGCGGCGGCAACAAGCGCAAGCTCTCAGTAGCGATCGCTCTCATTGGCGCGCCGCCGCTGCTCTTCTTGGACGAGCCATCGACGGGCGTCGACCCGGTCTCACGCCGGTACGATGCAGCACATGTACATAGGGCAACTAACTCATCTTTTGTCGCATTAGGTTTCTCTGGAACGTGCTCGCCGACCTCTCGACCAAGCGCAAGGCGGCCACGATCTTCTTGACGACCCACAGCATGGAAGAGTGCGAAGCGCTGTGCACGCGCGTGGGCATCATGGTCGGCGGCCGGCTTCGCTGCCTTGGCAGCATCCAGCACCTCAAGTCGCGCTTTGGCGACGGCTTGCTTCTCCATCTCAAGCTCAAGCCTGTGGCTACAATGGTGGACGACGCGACCGAAACGGCGATGGATCGGGAGGCAGTGGCGACGTACTGCACGGCCCATGGCCGGCCCGACCGCGTGCACTTGATCCGAGACGACCATCCGACAGGGTATACGCTGGCCGACAGTCTCGCTCGCGACGGCAGCGTCTTCTTGCACGACGTCAGTGCTTGGTGGCGTCGGGAGGACCGGTACGACGCTTGCATTAGCGCGCTGCAGGCGTCGCTGGGCGAGACCAACGTCTCGGTTGTCGAGCGCCACTTGGACGTTTGCCGCCTCAAGATCATTGGCGACAACATGTCGCTGGGCCGTATCTTTGGGCTCATTGAAGAGAAGAAGGCGGCGCTGCATATCCGAGAGTACACCGTGTCGCAGACGACGCTCGAGCAAATCTTCAACAGCTTTGCCAGCGCCCAAGTCGACGAGGTCCGCGTTGCCCGTGGCGTCGCCGCATAAATCAACGACATTTTACATTATGTCTTGGGCCATACTCATATAGGTAGAAAGTGCAGCACACGAGCCAGAACGTGAGCCGTTGGACCGCCCACGAGACGAATGAGCTGCTCGCAGCGGGTGGCTTTTCTTGATAGACAACGCTTCTCTACGTCGAGATGCTGCAAGCATTGCATGTGCATAGGCACTCTGTGGTTGCATAAGTGTTGTTGCAAACCTCTGCGATCATGAAGACTCGAAGACATTTGGCTCAAAAGCTTTTATTGGTGTTGTTATCGTAAGAGTACCAAGGTAAACCTTGATATAGAGAGTGAGCAAGCAACCCGTCGACGTAGATGTTTTCGGGCTCGATGTCGCGGTGCATGACGCCAGCAGCGTGGAGCGCACCGAGGTTGGCCGCGATCTGCCCCGTGAACTTCCGGATCGTCCGGCTCGGCAGCGGCTTGTTGACTTCGTTGTAGTCGAACAAGTCGCCGTGGTAACAGTACTCTGTTGCCAAGAGAAGGTACGAGACCGTGAAATGGCACCCGTGAATCCTTGTGATATTAGGATGGCGCACGTGGTGCGGGACTTCAATCTCCCGCCGGGCGCTCACGTCGATGTGCGCAAGCCGCAAGGCTTTGAGAGCCACCACGTGGCCGGTGGCGATATGGCGGGCTTCTTGTGGTCGCCCTTGCGCCGCGTCGGCGACTTGCCCGAGGCCCAGCTTGGCGGTGGTTCGCGCAGGCGGGCGACAAGCTCCGCCACCTACAGTGCACTACATTGTAGTACCATGCCCACCAGTGGTCGCATGGAGACTTACGTGGTTGTCGTGGCGAGCAGCAGGTGACGCTGGCGCGTGTTGAGGAGCGACTCCTTTCGCAGAAAGGCGCACTGCGTCGAGGGCTTGGCGT
>NW_008246068.1:930811-933530 GCF_000281045.1 Saprolegnia diclina VS20
CCTGATTGGCTAAAATCGAACACATTTCTACTCGCTGATTGGCCCCATTTCCAATCTTAAAGTTGAGATCCCAGGAGCGCCACAGCCGCAGCAGCATCGACCAGCATGGCCAAGGACGCCACGGTGCGGACGCATGCACATGGTCGTAGCGTCACGAAGCTACGCGCGTAGAAGACGAAGCGCCCAGCTCGTGGAGCAGCGCAAGACGCATCGACTGAGCCGAGGGCCAAGAAGGCCAAGACGGTCAAGACTAACAAGTCCTCGACACCTGCCCCGGCGGCGGTACGACCAGAGGAAGTCAAACCGACGACGATCCTTCGTACACGTATATAGGCGCAAGCGGTGCCAGCGGCTGCTGAAGCGGCTACGACTTGCCAGGTTGGCGTCCATGCTGCAACCACGCCGTGCCAGCAACGTGTACGGTAGGCAGCGGAGCTCAAGGCGCTCCTTGCCCGCTTGCGCAAGCCCAACGGCCTGGTCTTGAGTGACCGGGCTTTGCGCGATGCATGCATAAAGCTGGGCATCGACCACGACGGCGCGAAGCTTGCCAAGCTCAAGCGCATCCGCAAGTGCATCAAGAAGGTACGTCTGCTTGGGTGCATGTTGCATGTTCATTGAATATGCAAATACTACTGCAGGTCACGGCCGCGCTCGAGGATGACTTTATCCACGAGCGCATCGCTCAAGATGCTGCGACGCTGAAGAAGCCCAGAAGCGGAAAGAAACAGGCCGTGAAGGCGGCGACGCAAGTCGTCGACGAGCGCAAGAAGCCTTTGCCCGAAGCCCAGCCAACGCAAGGCAAGACCGGTGCATCCACGACAACCTCTGCCGGGCAGTCGGCGTGGTTCCCGACCCAAGGTCATGTGATCGACATGAACAACCCCGAGACGCTCGGCGTGCTCCTGCGTCGCCAGCGCAACTTTTGCGACGACGACGTGATCACATCCCGCGGTGTTCTTTGCGAACTTCCAGACTTTCGAGGTTTCGATTCCTCACTACGTCGTATCCTTCTCATGCATTGGGTTTGTAGCTGGGTTTGGACCCCTTGCCGACCTTCGACGCACGACCCTCGACGTCAAACCGACGCAGATTCCGGGCCCACCGCACGTTGAATCGGAAGGAATTATCCTTCGCTCTCCCTCGCACCAAACGTAAGACACATCAGCTTGACCCACTCGTTCCAGCAGCCAACGCAACATGAACGCTTCAAGTTGTGTCTAGTCTTGTGCGAACCGAGACGCCTTTAGGTTTAATGATATGCAACAGCGTTTTTGGCTTTTGTTGTTTCGTATATCTCAGAACACAATCCTACAGCACGGTACGCGTGCGGTGGCTTCGTCTCGCTCTCGACGTCGTTGGGCTTGGTAGCGACGCGATCGTAGGCTCACGCGCCAATCTTCGGCGCATGTATACCTTGGCGTACGCACATCCGCGCCGCGGCTGTGGAGACATACGCGTATAAACACATCATCCATTCGCCACAGATGTAATCCTTGCCACGCACTCGCCCATCTACAAGCACGTGGCGGCAATGTCGAGCGAGGAGCAAGTGATGACGTGGACAATGACATGCTCGCCGTCAGTGCATCTAGCAACGGGAATGGGCGGGCTTTACGTCGTACCACCATCCTGCCTGCGAGAACTCGGCGTCGTGGCCCGCGAAGGCCATGCAGAACGCGAGGCTCGTTGCACGCAAGCACCAAGTTCTGGATCCAGTCGAGCTGCTACGCATCCGCCGCGAGCCCATCGCATGCGGCGCGCCACCGTCGGCGATGAGCGCACGCGCTTCTGCACCTCGCGTTGCCGGTCCCGCCGCATCGTGTGGCCTTGTCCTCGAGCCGCTTCGTTCGATGATGACGGCGCGCATGCCATTGGATGAAATCCTATCGACGAGAACGTCGTTTGATTCGCTTTAATATGTCCAGGATTGCAGCCCGATTGGTCGAGCACACCATTTACAAAGAAAAGTCCACACTATTTCAGAACGCCAAACCGCCCGCCTCCAAAGGGCAATAAGAAATGACCCATGGAGCCACTCATTGCTTGTCGGGGCCGCGTGCGTCGCCCGAGCGACTCGATGGGCCTGTTGGTCATGCGCGTCCCGCCTCGAGAAGCCCGTCGCCGGCTTGCGTCTCTGGCAACAAGGTACTACCCTCTGCAGGACGACGCCCTCGATGCGAGTTCATGTTAAGGAGCTCGTCCATGGGCGCTGCCCTTGTAGAAGCGAGAACCAACATGCTTTTACGCCAACACTTGTGAATATATGCATATATATATATATATGAACGTGTTCCGCGTTATCTTCATTATGACACAAAGACTTCGCATACGTAGCGCTACGCCTGAATGCGTGGGAGTTGGCACCAGCGCTTGGTCGTTGGGAGTGAATATATGCATATTGGTGAAAAGTGCAGCACACGAGCATGAGCATGACATGGACATCGCCTTGGACTGCCTATGAGGCTCTCAAGCTGCTTGGGGCGGGCGGCTACGGCCAGGTCTATCTCGCCCGCCACGTCGCCACCGACCACATCGTTGCGCTCAAGGCCTTGCCGCTTGCGACCAGCGACCCTGCAAGCGCTCGGCGCGAGATTGAGATTGCTGCCCACGTGCGCCACCCCAACCTCGTCCAGATCTACGAGGCCAAGTTTACGGTATCGTACCTGCTCTTGGCGACAGAGTACTGTCCGAACGGCGACCTATTGGACTACAGCAGAGC